>NC_054488.1:54080962-54380962 GCF_017639515.1 Carcharodon carcharias
AGCAAAGGAGAAGACAATGAAGGGAATTGAGAACTTCCATTAGCGCAGTCCCTTTTTAAAGCCCTCAGGACACCCCAAAGCACATCAAAGGTGGAAGACAGTGACATATTGATAATGCCACTAGGCATTTAGAGGCACAGACTAATGTTCTGGGGAGAGGGGTTCAAATCCCACTGTGGCAGCTGGTGGAATTTAAATTCAATTAATAAATCTGGAATATAAAGCTAGTAATGACGACCATGAAGCTACCATTGATCGTTGTAAAGACCCATCTGGTTCACTAGTGCCCTTTAGGGAGGGAAATCTGCCATCCTTACCTGGTCTGACCTACATGTGACTCCAGATCCACAGCAATGTGGTTGACTCTTGTTTTAAAATTAGGGATCGCCCTTTTAGGACAGAAGATGAGGAGAATTTGTTCTCTCAGAGGGTTGTGTGACTTTGGATCTCTCTGCCTCAGAAGGTGGTGGGGGCGGGGCCACTGAATATTTTTAAGGCAGAGGTAGATAGATTCTTGTTAGGCAAGAGAATCAAAGGTTATCGGGGTTAGGTTGGAATGTGGAACTCGAAACACAAGAAGATCAGCCATGATCTAATTAAATGGCGGAGCAGGCTCGAGGGACCGAATGATCTACTCCTGTTCCTATTTCTCATGCCCTCTGAACTATTCAGTTCAGGGCAATTGGGGATGGGCAACAAATGCTGGCTTTGCCAGCGATGCCCACATTACTATTGAAGTATAATTTCTATTATTATGGAGACAATCACAGCAGCTAATTTGTGTACAGCAAGGTCACACAAACAGTAATGAAGCAAATGGCCACTTAACCTGTAGAATGCTGTTGGCTTGGGTGATCAAATTCTCAAAAGTCAAAACTGGGACAGATTGAAAAGCCATGGGAAGGCAGGGCACCTTGGTGATTGACATGTTGGGCAACCAATGGCGGGAGCCTGGGGGAGAGGCAGATGAAGGTGGAAGGTCATGCATTGACATTTCCCACCAGAGTTGGTAACCCTATTCCATAGATCACTTTAAATGCGTCACCAGCACTGAAATCATCAGAACCAAAATATAGCGACAACTCCCTTGGAGACATCAAGGGGCGGTGTTGGCGGGGGGGTGCGGGGGGAATCCACTGCATGTAATTTAATGCGATGTGATGGGGGTTTATAGGAAGAAGGACAATATTTCACACAGATTTTCTCCCCAAGCCCCAGGTTATATTTGACAAAAAGGGAAAAGGTGAAAACCCAGATATTATTTGGAAATTGTCGGGACTTCGGGACATTTGGTGAGAAACCGGAACTGTCCCGGTGAAACCAGGATGTCTGCTGTTGGCCGATGGATAAATGTCGGCCAGGACACCGGCAGAGCTTCCTACTCTTCCTCAAATCCTGCCATGAGATCTTTTACATCTGCCGGAACAGACGGATGTAGCTTCAGTTTAGTGTTTCGTTCGAAAGACAGAGCCTCCGAAACTGTCACATTCCCTTCTTACAGTAATGACCCACCAGCCCAGATTATGTGTCGATATCTATAGCCCACTTTGAACTCATGATTCTGATTCAGACTTACAAGTGCCGCCAATTGAGCTAAGCTGAGAGTAATATTTTGAGGAAAAGTCACTGAGAGGGACGAAAGTCAGCCGGAACTGTCGGGGGGGGGAGGGGGGGGTGGTGCAGAAAGTGAAACAGTGCCAGCGTAAATGAGAGAGATAGGGTTGGGGGAAGAGGAGGGAGGGCAAAGTGCCAGATTGAACTGCATGTCAGGGGGAGAACCGAACCAGATTTCATTGAGGAGGAGAGGGAGGAAGGTGATGGTATGGAGGAGAGGGAGAGCATCTGTGAAAAGCTTGAGAGTTGGATAGGGCACAATGAATTGGGCCTGAGGGGCTTGGAGTATTTCTGTGAACTGGGGGTCTGGCTGCTGAGGTAACTTTTGGGAAAGTGTTTTGTTCTATAGTGCTTCTTGAAGCACATTGGGACGTTTTATTACACTGAAGGTACTAAATAAATATAGGTTATTGTTGTTGAAGTGATAGCCCGATTGATTTGAAAGCCAAACTTAGATTGTTAATATTAAAAATGTAAAATGATCTATTGTGAAGTATGGAAGTGCTTAAAATAAGCTAAACTCTGTACATTTTGATGCAAAAATTCTGAAATGTTCCAATTAGTTTGCACCATTGATGATGTGTCTTTATCATTTGGATTTCCCACTATAGATTTTGATCTCCTTTTATTATCCAGCACTTGCATAGTAACAATGACAAAATTGTTAGCTTTTGCCGTAATTACTCCTGAAGTTGATAGCAACTTCTGGAGTCTGCACATGCGCAGTTGAATACATCAATCCAGAAGTTGCTGTCAGTGATTCTATGCTTTTCCGGAGGGTGTACTGTTAAGGTCTCCCCCAGATTACAATCAATTAGAAGTCACTGAACTGACAAGAACTTACCCTTTTATACTATTAGTCTCACTGTGAAAAACCTTTTAAAATGTTACACCTAGGCGAATGAGGTGTAACTGAGTATTTAATGGCATACTAACTTTGTACTTAGTCTCAAGCAGCCTCACTGGCTCTGAAAAAACTAATTTTATATTTGTGGAATATCAAGTTTCATCATTATGATAAAAAAATTGCATTTTTGAAATAACTTTAAAAAAATGTATCCCTGAGATTTCAGATTTTACCTTAATTCTATGTGTATGTCCCTATCATTTATTTCACTCCATGTAAAAATTTTCATTAAAAGTGAAAAATTCAGTCGTTTTACTTTTTACTTTGCTGTCTGTGAGAATACTTCAAAGTGATTGGCTGCTTTCCCTGCTTGATGACATCACTCCTGTGGATGCCTGTAGACACCCTTGACTTGGCGCCAGATTCAAGCTAACATCGCAAAAGAGGAAAGGTACACCGCGGAGTTCGCTAGATCTTTGTGGGCTGCTTTATTCAAGGTCAGCAGTGAATGCTGCCTCTTCGCTGCTGACTGTGAGACCTGGCCTTTCCCAGTCATGCAGTTGGAAAGAATGTTGTCCATCCTGAGCTTAACTACACAGTAACTTTAAGACCGGGGCATTTTTGAGGTGTCAGTTTTTAGTGCTGTCTCGGCTTTTTAAGAACTCTGGGTCAGCAGTTTGCTAATTCTCTATTTTTGGCATGTTTGCTTGTTGTTTTCTGAAAGGGACTCGAAAATTTTTTTGTCAGCTGCAGTGGAATTTGTTTCAAATTGTTCTAAACTGGATATTATAAAGTCAAGTTACCAACAAAGAAGTTCTAACACACACACACAAGGGACTAATGAAACCAGTTCAACTTTGAGAAAACGGAAACAGAAATTCTGGAAAGATCATGCGGTCTTCTGAGATGAAAGCAATACGATTGGAATATTTTCAGCATTGTCTCACACTGAATATGGACTGTACATTTCAGCCAGTCAGTGCTCAAGAAGGAAATGAGTTCGGTGTTTGTGTAGCTAATGTAGGAGCGAGTGTCAACAGCATTTCTATGTTCTGTTTTAGTAAAATCGTATTGAGAATCAAAGAATTCTGGTGATTGCACAAGTTTCCTAAGACTAAACTGAACACTTCTAGCTGAAAATAATGAAGTGTGACCTCAACAAAGACAACAACAACAACTTGCATTTATGTGGCACCTTCAATGTAATAAAATAACCCAAGGCACTTCCGGGGACCGTTATCAAACGAAATTTGGCTCCGAGGCACATTAGGCGATATCAGGTGACCTAAAGCTTGGTCAGAGGTAAATTTTAAGCAGCATCTTAAAAGATTTAACCGATGAACACCTCTGGGACCCAAACACAGAAGCCCCTACTTTGGAAGTGGATAGACCAGCGCCTGTGGTACTGGTCCTTCGCTAACAATTCCTCCGAAATATAACTGCTTTGTATGAGAAGCATTTTGTGGGTTTCCAGGCTTGTGTTAATCACAAAATGTGCTCACCCAATTAAATGTTTCATCTTGCAGATGCACATGGTGGAAATAGTAATGAGATATGAGTTGTGTATCATAGAGCAATAAATCACTTAAGTACGATGGGACTTCCGGTCATCTTCCTCATGGTAAGTCAGAGGATATGCTGTTTTGTAATGGCAGTAGTATTATGCCATGTATTGCATATGAAAACTATGTTTGAGTCTTGGTGTTCCTTTTCCAATAGGCATGAAGGAAGCATGTCAAGTGAAGTTGTTTGCTGGGAAGAAGAGACATGTTTAACCATGGCTGTTCCTTTAAGATCACAATATCTAATTAGCGTATATTTAGTTTCTTCCAGTTACATGTAAGTCAGTTACTGTCGTCAAGGGAAGTTTGACTTGAGCTGCTTGTAAATCCTGGTCTCCTCCTCTTGAAGACAACTGTATTGTGACAGTCAGAAGAAACAAGTGGGAGATCACTGGCTTTCTTGTTTAAATGCTAAGTGCTCCTTTTGCAGGTTCCCAGCCTGTTATTTATTTTAAGAATATATTTGAGCTACTCCAAGAGAAGTGTGACAGAGATTTTGCATATGTGACATTTACAATTGTGATACTTTGATGTACAATAGAGGCACTAAACACAATACTTCCGTTATATGCATGGATAGATGTCATATCCCTCCATTTATTTGATATATTTGTTCCAAAGTTGAATATCATTTTCCCTTTTACAGATCAGAATATACAGAGTTGGGAGGTTCTCAAAATAAATCATACATGCCTACCTTAATGTGATGTTAGGACGCAACAAACTGGTCTGTTTGCCGGAAGTGAATTATTAGATAAAAGCTTCTCACATGGGACACTGGCTCATGATACCTCAAAGTTAGCTATTGGGCTGTAAAGGCAAATTTTGGATCGTAATCAATGAGGGAAAGAACTTGCATTTACATTGAGATACATCGAAATATTTCGCAGCTAGTTGACTGTTTTCAAGTACAGTCACTTTTACCCTGTAGGTAAATCTGGCAGCAAACTCCACACAGCAAAGTCCCACACACACAGCGCAAAGATAAGTGACCAACTAATAATGTTTTAGCCATATTGGTTGAGGGACAAATATTAGCCAGAATGCTGCATTTTTACATCCACCTGAAATAGCATGTGGGCCTTGTTAAGTGCTTATCTGATAGACAGTATCTGTAACAATTAAACACTTCCCTATTACAGCCTGGATAACGTACTCAGGCTGTAGAGTGGGTTTGAACCCATGGCCTTCAGATTCAAAGGTGAGAGTGTTACCACTAAATCAAGCTGAAATCAATGACACTGAACCCAAAAGATTATGCAGGGCAGATCCAAAATTTGTAACACTTGTACCTTTCGTTTCTTTAGTGCGAGTCTGTGTTGACTTTTAGTGACGCTTACCACATTCCTATTATTCTGTCTTCTATTAACCTCAACCACACTCTAATGTTGCTCTGTGAAGTTTCAACTCAAATTTTACAGCACTCTCATTGCATAGCTGTAATTAACTCAGATTTCAAATAGTATGGGTGATGCCTCTGCCTGTGAACCCTATGTAGGGCATCGCCTTCCACGAGCTGGAGCTCTGGGCTCAGCCCTTCCATCCTGTGAAGCAGGAGCAGAGGAACTGGGGCTTCTGCTGCTCCTGTAGTTCCCCATCTGAGGTCCAAAGTAAAGCTGTATAAGTGATATCAATGCTGAAGTAATGTTTGACAGATGGAAACTGTTGCATAGAATTCTAAAGTACTAGTAATGAGCTCCAATGTATTGGCAATCATTCCAAAGCAGTGAAAACACACTCTCAGGCCAAATCTTGTGAGCAAAAGCCTATCACTTAGGCAAGGAGGCAGGTGTGATATCTGTGTGCTTAACAAATTTTAGGTCTAACATTTGATTAGCCCCCTCAATTCCACTTGCTTTCACTGCTGAGTTCCAGGAAGACTGAAAAACCTGAGCACTTTGAAAAGCCAAAACAACTGCTAATTGTCTTTCAACGTATTTAACTTGGCGACCTGTCTCTCCCAAGGGGTTTCTCACATGCAGCCGAATGTACTGCAAAGTTAAAGACGGAAGTCAGTTTCCCAACATGCTGTCAATTTTAACCCCCTTAACCAGCCACTTGCTCCCAAACTCCCACTCACTTTTTCAGGTTAAAATTGGGCTTTTCCTTTAGTTTTCATTATATTACATTTCCTCATATTGTCATTAATTTGTCACGTTCACATTCAATTTAGGCTTTCAAGCCAATTACTATCACTTGGGTTAACTGGGTACCACAGTCCCACATGGGAATTCTTATGTTGTGTGACATTATTGTACAGTGAAGGGTCATAGGGCCAATGCTTAGTTCCTCATTGTGGCTATGCAGCTTTGGGGAGCATTGGCCAGATATCACCTGCCGGAGAACTGTGCAAGGGTTCTTAGCACCTGGTCAAGAACACCACCAGCCATTGGTCAATAGCCAGGCTGCCCAGTAACTCTCTTGTCCACTAGTTGTGAATGGAAGTTGTGAGAGATACAGAGGTTGATATGTTAGAGGCTGGTTGAATTTAGAAAATAAATGTTTATTCAGAATTCTTTACAAATCTTGTGAGCTAAGTCCTTTCCTTTGAAGCTGCAAGCTATTTGAGTTCTCGGAAGCACAGTTATATTAGTGGTTTATTGACACAACACTGAAATGTAAACCAGCAATGATGGCAGGCGTGGGAGAGAATCCGATTTAGATCATTTGAAAGAATTTGACGGAGGCAGACAAATCCTGACAGAAATATTTACGTGGCATAGAAGCAAATCTGCCACTCCAAAGTTTACCATTTCAAAGTTTATTTTAGCTCACTGAGTTCTGCAGATGAAACATTTTTGTTTTTGAAAGTCCAAATCCAAACTTCGCTCCATTGCTTATGATACACTGTGGCAAAATATGGGGGCAGGTTATTGAGGAAAGGTTAATGGAATTTTACCCTCCAGTTAATGCAAGACAAACCCATCACCCTCTGTGCAAACTGAATTAATTACCTTGGCTCCCAGTCAAGTGACACTTCAATTTAAAAATTCTTAACCTTGTTTTCAAAGCCCTTCACGGCCTCACTCCTCTCTATCTCCAACCTTCAATTCCGGTCCTTTGCTCATCCCCAATTTTAATTGCTCCACGATCTGAGTCCTCATCTGCCAAGGATCTAGGCTCTGGAATTACTTAAACCTCTCAGCACCTCTAGCTCTCTCCCCCCTTTAAGACACTCTTTAAAACCTACCTGTTGGACCAAGCTTTTGATCATCTGACCTAATATCTCTTAATGTGGATTGAGGTTAAATTTTGTTTGATGATGCTGTTGTAAAGCTTGTATTGGTAACAGTGATTGTTGTAAAAGCCCATATGGTTCACTGGAGAATTTGATGCTGCAGGAATGGATGGTTGCCAATCTTGTGTCTGAAGAGATAGATGACAGACTATACATCACCGACATAGCCGATGAAAAGATAGATTTCCTCCATCATAAAGAAAAATGAATCAACTTAATTCTACACTGAACTTTAGGAACTGAAATCTGCCACCCATACCCAGTCTGGGCCTACATGTTACTCCAGATCCACAGGAATGTTATTGACTCTTGGCTGTGAAATGGCCTAGCAAGCCATTCAGTTATATAGTTAAGGGCAATAGATAGTGGCCTGGGCAGTATCACACATGTCCCATGAATGAATTTAAAGAAAAGCAGCTCGTATCATCTGCATTAGCAACAGGGCTCAGATAGGGGCGGCGTTGAGGGAAGTGAAAGGTTAAGCAATGAAAAGGAGAGAGAAGGGGAAGGGCAGAGGATGGGAATTTAAGGAAGAAATTAACATAATATGGTAAAGTAGCCAGTGGGAAGGTCAGGGAGAGTACCTGAATTGAGGAGGGTTTGAAGAGCACCAGCTTGAATGGGGCTGCAGTTAGAAAAACGTCCCAGGTTGAATTGAGGCTGTAGAGGGAAAAAAGTGCCTGTTATATCTTCTTGTTTCTAGGAGTTTGAAATAATCACATTCTTAGACTCAAAATGCTGGAGCTTCATTGAGGTATATTTCTTACAGCTCTCTATGTGGCTGGTGGACCGACACACGTGTTGCTTGGCACCTGACCCGGATGTACATTCACATAACAAGTAATTCCTAACTCTTTATGAATAAGGAAGAAATTGGGAAAGTGGGAGGACAGGACATACCCAGGGAAGGTGATGGTGGTGTCTGGGATATTGTCTGTAAGGTATGATTCAGTGAATATGTTTATGTCAAGTTGTTGCATGACTAGTCTGTGCAACAACTCACCAATCTCACACAGAACTGGTAAACTAAATGTAGGTTTGGTTTATTTAAAGATGTAGTACAGGACTGCTTAGCAGACAGATTTAATATAAGGATTCAACAGCTATTGTTAACAGGAAAGTACAGCTGCAGCTCCTTCACACCACATGCTGCTAGCTAAACTGAAAGTTACTCTGTGCCATGTCTGCTGGTCACAAGGTTAACATCCTGGCTACTTACTCATTAGCATATTCTCTCTTAAAGATATATCACAACAGGCCCCAGGAGGACTTTGCAGGGTTGGGTTTGCTTTTGTAATTTCTGGTGCCTGGGTTGATGCCAACTGTTCTGTCCAGTTTCATTACTTTTTGTAGAGCCTCATGCAGGCCCAGTGGCTTGCTAGGCCATTTTCAGAGTCAGCCATATTGTTGTGTGGCCTGGAGTCACGTGTAGACCAGATTAGGTAAGGATGGCAGATTTCCTTCTCTAAAGTGCATTAGTGAGCCAGATGGATTTCTACAACAATTATCAATGGTTTAATTGTCACCATGACACTCGCTTTTAATTCCAGATTTATTAATTGAATTTAAATTCTACCAGTTGCCTTGGTGGTGGGACTTGAACCCGTGTCCCCAGAGCATTAGCTTGGGCCTTCGGATCACTTGCCCAGTGACATCACCACTGTCTCCCCTTACCTGTTTTTCACATATTTTTGGACTTATAACTGGATAAATACTTGAAGGGGAAAAATTTTCCAAGCTGTGGGGGAGACAGCAGCAGAATGGGATTGTTTGCTTAGCTCCTTCAAACGTGTTGGCACAGGCACGATGGGCTGAATGGCTTTCTTCAATGCTGCGAGATTCTATTACAATCAAGGTCATCCTTGAGTTTTCATTTTCTGGGACCAGTGTCAGCTTTTGTTAGCTTTGCCAGTATAACACCATTACCTGTATCCCAAGGTTCACTGGGGAAATATGTTGTTTAGAGAGCAGCTGCCAAACCAGTACTGTCATATGAACTTCCCACAAAACTTGGGAAAAATCAAATCATTGCCACAAAATCTACCTTTAAGTGCTGTAATCTATATTGTAGCATTTAATCTCAGTGAAAATCTGTTTAACTTGAACTTGTTCTGTGGAGTGCTGTATCTAATGGAGACTAAATATTTTGTATTACAATTGCTGCATTATTTTTGTAATTGGACCGTACAGTTCTGTAATAAAAGTAACTGTTTCCTGCTGCCCTTCCATCTTTGGGACTGGTGTTGTTATGAAATAAAGTAACTCCACAATGTGTGTTCATGCATATCTGGTTATTAAGTTATTTCAATAAAGAAAAAATAACTTATGGTTATGGAGAGCCTTTCAGGGCCTCAGGGCTATACTGATTGTAAAGCACTTTGAGATATCCTGAGGTTGTTAAAGGCACTGTATAAATGCAAGTCTTTTTTTCCCTTAGTTGGCAACCCAGCCAATTTTTCTTAGGACCCTGGTTGGTCAGTATAACCAACTCTGAATGAATGTTTTAGCTAAGATCAGGATTGAAAGGTAAATATCCCAGTTTTGTCCACTGGTGTGTTTTCAGATCTTTTAAAAGAATGGAGCACATACATTTTAATTTTGATTTGAACAAGGCTTTGCAGTTTCATACCACAAAGGTGTGTGTGGGAAATATCACGTTAAACACAAATCCTTTAGTGCCATCTAGTGGTTAGATCGTAAGGAATATTTAAAAAATTGAAACAAAAACAAAAATAGCTGGAAAAACTCAGCAGGTCTGACAGCATCTGCGGAGAGGAACACAGTTAACGTTTCGAGTCCGTATGACTCTTCACCAGAACTTAATTTAAAAATTGAGTTCAACACCTTTATGCACCTTCTTAGGAGCATAGAAACCGGATGAGGTCATTTGGCCCTTTGAACCTGCACTGCAATTCAGTTAGATCATGGCTGATTTGCACATCAAGTCCATTTTCTTGCTGTAGCTCCATTTTCCTCGATTCCTTTACCTGACAAAAATCTATCAATCTCAGCCTTGAAAGCCCCAGTTGTCTCCGCATCCACACCCTTTTCAGTGAGAGAGTTCCAATTTTTTATCACCCTTTGTGTGTAAACAGGCTTCCTAATTTCCCTCCTGAATAGAGTCACAGGGCAGTATACAGTACCTACTTACATTATATATACTCATATATTGAAGCTTGTATACTGTTAGGTGTTAATATTATTCAGTGGAAGGGCTAAAGTCATTGCTTGGCAAGGGGTAAAACATCCATTGGGCACTGGGGTTGGGTTGCTTGTGGTCCACCTATTTATCAATCTATTTATTTATCAATCTCTCATGTTTTTTTCTGGGTTTCTATTTCCAGTCCTCCTGCCTGTAATGTCTAAAATTACCCATTTATTGCACAGTTTCCACCACATAAAGCAGCTTATGCTAATGTGATTTGCCCACTGTACAAGTGTGGTTGGTAAAACCAGAACAGAACAGGTTGTCACAAGTAAGCAACTGTCCAAAGCTGCTCCAAGTCTCCGCTTTCTGACTGCATTCTGTCGTTGGTAACAGTGAAAACAGCTAAATGACGCTCCTTCAAGATCTGAATTTGCCTGAGATCAGCAGAGCTTTTAAATGGGTAAGCACTGAACAGTGCAAAACAGCCAATGTGCTCAATACACTTTGAGCAGCATGTTTATGATTGACAAAGCTGACAAAAGGTTAGCAAGTGTTGAAGGCTGTACTTAGTTTTGACTGACTGCCCCCACTACCACTATGTATATATAATATATATACCTTATATCGAGATGTGTACCTCACATCGGGTTCTTGTAACCTTGCCTCCAAGGTAGATTGTGTTATTTTTTCATGTTGCTACTTGCCTAAGTTGTCCACAAGTTGGGCATCTCATCCTACATTAATCTGACCAATCTCTCTATGCTGCCTTCTTCCTCTCCCTTGCTTCTCCAGCCCATGAGCATTGAGGACCACCCCACCCTCCTGACATCTCTTACCACCCCTGCACTTCCCCACCCCAGGTTCCTGTCCTTTCTCTCAGCAACAACTTGCATATCATGTCATAAAATGTCCCAAAGTGATTCGTAACAAAATTTGACACTGAGCCACACAAGGAGATGTCAAGGCAGATGGGCAAAAGCTTGGTCAAAGAGGTGGGTTTTAAGGAGTGTCTTCAAAGAGGAAAGGGAGTTGGGGAGGAGAGTTGAGGGAGGGAATTCCAAAGCTTAGGGCTTTGGCAACTGAAGGAACCAATGGTGGAGTAATTAAAGTCAGGAATATTCAAGAATCCGGAATTAGATGAGTGCAGATATCTCGGATGGCTGTGAGACTGGAGGAGACCACAGAGATAGGGAGAGACAAGGCCATGGAGGAACTTGAAAACAAGGATATGAATTTTGAAATTGAGGTGTTGCTTAAATGAACGTCAATGTAGGTCAGCGAGTGGCAAGACCACATTAAATGTTTCAAAGAACTTAAAGCCTGTTCTTGTATCACAGCTGCAGACACAATGAAAATGCTTTTCACATGGATGGTGGGGGTGGGGCAGGATTTTATTAAATTATTGAGAGGTTGCAGGAAATGGATAAAGGCTGTAAACTTTCATGAACCTCCTAGCCCCCACCACCCCACCGACCCCAGCCTGCCCCTCACCCTGCCCCTGCCTCTGCCCTTGCCCCACACACCCCCAAAGTTTTGCAAAGTGTTTCTCCAGCTGGGAAATCTTTGTAAGTTATTTAAAATGCGTGATGCTTGTACTCATATAAACCCACTCATTGGTTCCAATAACAAAAACTCAGAGCTGGGAATACACCACTGTAAACCTTTTGCGTGGGAGATTCAGGAAGACTTACAACCTTTGTCCTTCATTCATCCTCCCTGTCCACCAAAGAATACTAAGTCACCAATATTTACAGGAGGTGGGGTTGAAACAGTGGCTTGTTTTTTTTAAATTCTTTCAAGGGATGCAAGCATCTCTGGCAAGGTCAGGATTTGTTGCTTATCCCTAATTGGTCTTGTGTTCATGGAAAGACAGGGAATGTTCAATGGTTTAATTCACCTGTGTTTGGTTATATTAGTTGACTGATCTATGTTCACTGTCCTTGATTGGTTAAGCTTGGCTGTAGTGCCTGAGAGCTAAAGTAAACAGAAACTCACAGGACGACCTGAGAATCCAGTACTGTGGACATGTGTGGAGACATCTTGTAATTACTGAGATATATTAAAGCACTGTAAATTAACCTGTTGTAGAGTTAGAACTAGTGTCATCTCTGCATTGCTCTGAGGAAATCAGATATGTAACACAATACAGCAAAGTAACAGATACACAACATGTAATGGGATGAGGGTGGTGGGGGGGTTGGGGGGGTTGGGGGGGCGGGGGGTGGGGGGGGGGGGGGGGGGGTGGGGAGGTCCTGCTGAATTTAATGGCAGGACCTTTTCCTTTTTTGTCACCAGACTGGTTAAGTGACTGGCTGGCTACTAGGCAGCAAAACCAAAGCAAAGGCCACAGCCCTTGGGGATGGTCCCTGGCAGCCAGACGAGAATTGAGACCAGCAATGGGAGGGAGGCGACTGGAAGAGATCATTGGTTTGGGTTGAGGGGCATTGGGGGGTGGAGGCAGGGTCAGTTGACTGTGGTAGAAGATTCGGTTGAAGCGATGGGGGAAGCACTCCTGCACCTCCTGGCCCACAACCAGTGACATAAAAAAACACTTAGCTGATTGATCCAGGGGCTCCTGTCTCCCCTTAGCCTCTGAGTTTCCCAAGCCCCAGGAAATCTGGCCGTCCAGTTTAAAATTCAAATGGCTGCCAAAAGCTGGGCCACAGAATCTCATTAGGATATTATAATCACAGACCCGCTTCTCCAGAGGGTCTCTGATGCATCCAAATCCATTGCCAAACCAAAAATAGGGGTGTTTGAAGTGGCTTGGGGTTGGGTTTTATTTGTTTGCCTTAACCCCCATGGTCATTCCTGTTGGTAGGGGGTTAGATTTCCCCATTCCATGTCTCCAGTAACCCCAAGTCTTACAAACTCCAAAATCCCTCAAGACCCATGCAGCACCACTTTTCAGCAGTGAGTCTAATCACTCCCCTCTTTCCTCCTCCCATGACATCACCCCCCTTCCCAAATTGCAGTGTCCTTTCTTCACCCTACTTCCAGAGCCTAACTGCTCCAGAACTGCACCATCTATCCCCCATTACACCCAGACCCTATTACCACACTCCAACTGTTCCTACCTCTCCAACCCTACCATTCCATTCTTTCCACCCCATTGCTTTGCCCAACTCTTAATTCTCAGAAAATCATTTCACTGCTCCAAAACAGAAAGATCTTCCTCTCCATTACTCCACCGACCCTCTGCTCCTCCCACGCCCCATCGTCACTCTCCCATTGCTGCCATCTCCAGTATCGCTACCCGTCTATCTCCCTATGAGAAACTGGAAGATCCTTCAATAGATTCTGGACTTTAAAAGAAAGTTGAGTTCAAAACAAATGTTCTAATGATCAAGGTGTGTAACTTCCACAGATATACAGAGAAAGTCATGTAATTTTAATTTCCTTGATATGTTATATATTGTATTCACTGTAAATATCTATTAATAGTTAGAAACTACTTAGCTAGGAGTTAATGTGTTTTGTGTAAGTGTTCCAGGGAGCCACATTTCACAGTGGCACTAGAAGGTGGCAGTGGTGTATTGGTATTGTGACTGGGTTAATAATCCAGAGCTATGGTAATGCTCTGAGGACCAGGGTTCAAATCCAGATGGGTGAAATTGAATTCAATCAAAAAAAAAATCTGGAATTATAAGTCTGATGATGTTACAAAACCATTGTTGTAAAGACCCATCTGGTTCACTAATGCCCTTTAGGGAAGGAAATCTGCTATCCTTATCTGGCCTGGCCTACACATGAGGCAGTAGGACTCTTAAAAATGCCCTCTGAACATGGGCAATAAATGCTGGCCTAACCAGCAATGCCCACATGAGTTAGTAGGAAAAAAAGCTGAGTGATGGTTTCACTTTTAAAAGACAACATGGAAAATTAAACCTAAAGAGTTACAAACTGAAAGTCTGGTTATTAACACCATCTGGGAACCAAAACAACAGCATGGACTTATAGCAGATACTTTGTAATAAAAACAAAATTTCACTTTGGTCATTACTCTAAACAAGCGGCTCTGATAGTATATTGTAGATATAGATTTTAGGGGTGAGATAGCAGAAGGTAGTCAGTGGAACCATAGCATATAAAAGAGATGAGGCCTCCTGGAAAGGGAGTGGCTGCGGAAAATTAGCAAAGAGAAAAGGGATAATGTAGAGAATGGTGACTGTGAAGATAAGCAATGTGGGGGGGAAACAGTTTAATGGAAACATTATAAAATTAGGTCACACAGTTTTGCACTTTCAGAAGTCACAGAAGGCTGGACTCATAGAATTTTACTGCAGAGGAATTCAGCTCATCATGTCTGTGCTGGCACTTTCAAAGAGCTATCCAATTACTCCACTTCCCCATTCTTTCCCCATAATGCTGCAATTTTTTTTTCTTTTCAAATACACTGTCGAAAGCCTAGCGCCAGTGATGGAAACAGAAACCAATTTCATGGTCAAGTTTCATAACCTACTTCTGATCCTAATTTTCAAATTTATCAAAAATAATATTGGTGAGATAAATCCTCTGAACTCAGTTAATCACTTCCTCTCCCCCACTTCTATCTGCTTCTTAAAAAACAAACTAACCGCACAGAAAGTCCAATATAACAGTATAGTAAGATAAGATAGTAATATAAAGTAAGATAAGAGCCCATGGTGTTAGAGGCAAGGTACTAGCATGGATAGAAGATTGGCTGTCTGGCAGGAGGCAGAGAGTGGGGATAAGGGGGTCCTTCTCAGGATGGCGGCTGGTGACTGGTGGAGTTCTGCAGGGGTCAGTGTTGGGACCACAACTTTTTACTTTATACATTAATGATCTAGATGAAGGAACTGAGGGCATCCTGGCTAAGTTTGCAGATGATACAAGGATAGGTGGAGGGACAGATAGTATTGAGGAGGCAGGGAGGCTGCAGAAGGATTTGGACAGGTTAGGAGAATGGACAAAGGAGTGGCAGATGGAATACAACATGGGGAAGTGTGAGGTCATGCACTTTGGTAGGAAGAATAGAAGCATAGACTATTTTCTAAATGGGGAGAGAATTCAGAAATCTGGAGTGCAAAGGGACTTGGGAGTCCTAGTCCAGGATTCTCTTAAGGTTAACTTGCAGGTTGAGTCGGTAGTTAGGAAGGCAAATGCAATGTTGGCATTTATTTCGAGAGGACTAGAATATAAAAGCAGGGATGTGCTGCTGAGGCTTTATAAGGCTCTGGTCAGATCACATTTAGAATATTGTGAGCAATTTTGGGCCCCGTACCTCAGGAACGATGTTCTGGCCCTGGAGAGGGTCCAGAGGAGGTTCACGAGAACGATCCCAGTAATGAAAGGCTTAACATATGAGGAATGTTTGAGCACTCTGGGTCTATACTCGATGGAGTTTAGAAGGATAGGGGGGATCTGATTGAAACTTACAGAATACTGAAAGGCCTGGATAGACTGGACGTGGGGAAGATGTTTCCATTAGTAGGAGAGACTAGGACCCGAGGGCACAGCCTCAGAGTAAAGGAAGACCTTTTAGAACAGAGATGAGGAGAAACTTCTTTAGCCAGAGAGTGGTGAATCTATGGAATTCATTGCCACAGAAGACTGTGGAGGCCAGGTCATTGAGCGTATTTAAGACCGAGATAGATAGGTTCTTGATTGGTAGGGGGCTCAAAGGTTACGGGGAGAAGGAGGGAGAATGGGGTTGAGAAACTTATCAGCCATGATTGAATGGTGGAGCAGACTCGATGGGCCGAATGGCCTACTTTCTCCTTTGTCTTATGTTCTTATAACTTGCTCTGTGCATGTAACTTTTAAAAACTGGACCTTTAACAATTGAATTTTAAAAACAGACATTTAGATATTTAAAAATAATTGAGCAGGGATATTGTGTTCCAGGTAGTGGTGTGATGTCCCTTTCTGGCAAGTTATTGGTGACCCCTTTCTCTAGTTAGGTGCTGACAGGTTTGCCAACTCTCTCATAATTCATTGTAGACCATTGATTTGTTTGTGGCAGGATTGCTTTCTAATTCAAAACAAAAACAGAATTAGCTGGAAAAACTCAGCAGGTCTGGCAGCATCGGCGGAGAAGAAAAGAGTTGACGTTTCGAGTCCTCATGACCCTTCGACAGAACTTGAGTTCGAGTCCAAGAAAGAGTTAAAATATAAGCTGGTTTAAGGTGTGTGTGTGGGGGGTGGAGAGATAGAGAGAGAGAGAGAGAGGTGGGGGGGGGGTGGTGTGGTTGTAGGGACAAACAAGCAGTGATAGAAGCAGATCATCAAAAGATGTCAACGACAATAGTACAATAGAACACATAGGTGTTAAAGTTAAAAAAAAAACAGAATTACCTGGAAAAACTCAGCAGGTCTGGCAGCATCGGCGGAGAAGAAAAGAGTTGACGTTTCGAGCCCTCATGACCCTTCGACAGAACTTGAGTTCGAGTCCAAGAAAGAGTTGAAATATAAGCTGGTTTAAGGTGTGTGTGTGGGGGGCGGAGAGATAGAGAGACAGAGAGGTGGAGGGGGGGGGGTGTGGTTGTAGGGATGAACAAGCAGTGATAGAAGCAGATCATCAAAAGATGTCAATGACAATAGTACAATAGAACACATAGGTGTTAAAGTTAAAGTTGGTGATATTATCTAAACGAATGTGCTAATTAAGAATGGATGGTAGGGCACTCAAGGTATAGCTCTAGTGGGGGTTTTTTTTATATATATTATTTTTTTTTTATTTCTCCTCCCTCCCAGAAACATGATAGGGTCCCCCTTGTCCTCACTTATCACCCCACCAGCCTCCGCATTCAAAGGATCATCCTCCACCATTTCCGCCAACTCCAGCATGATGCCACCACCAAACACATCTTCCCTTCACCCCCCTTACCGGCATTCCGTAGGGATCGCTCCCTCCGGGACACCCTGGTCCACTCCTCCATCACCCCCTACTCCTCAACCCCCTCCTATGGCACCACCCCATGCCCACGCAAAAGATGCAACACCTGCCCCTTCACTTCCTCTTTCCTCACCGTCCAAGGACCCAAAAACTCCTTTCAAGTGAAGCAGCATTTCACTTGCATTTCCCCCAACTTAGTCTACTGCATTCGTTGCTCCCAATGTGGTCTCCTCTACATTGGAGAGACCAAACGTAAACTGGGCGACTGCTTTGCAGAACACCTGCGGTCTGTCCGCAAGAATGACCCAAACCTCCCTGTCGCTTGCCATTTTAACACTCCACCCTGCTCTCTTGCCCACATGTCTGTCCTTGGCTTGCTGCATTGTTCCAGTGAAGCCCAACGCAAACTGGAGGAACAACACCTCATCTTCCAACTAGGGAATTTACAGCCTTCCAGACTGAATATTGAATTCAACAACTTTAGGTCGTGAGCTCCCTCCCCCATCCCCACCCCCTTTCTGTTTCCCCCTTCCTTTTTTTTTCAATAAATTATAAAGATTTTCCTTTTCCCACCTATTTCCATTATAAAAAAATATATATATATATAAAAAAAACCCCCACTAGAGCTATACCTTGAGTGTCCTACCATCCATTCTTAATTAGCACATTCGTTTAGATAATATCACCAACTTTAACTTTAACACCTATGTGTTCTATTGTACTATTGTCATTGACATCTTTTGATGATCTGCTTCTATCACTGCTTGTTCATCCCTACAACCACACCCCCCCACCTCCACCTCTCTGTCTCTCTATCTCTCCGCCCCCCACACACACACCTTAAACCAGCTTATATTTCAACTCTTTCTTGGACTCGAACTCAAGTTCTGTCGAAGGGTCATGAGGACTCGAAACGTCAACTCTTTTCTTCTCCGCCGATGCTGCCAGACCTGCTGAGTTTTTCCAGGTAATTCTGTTTTTGTTTTGGATTTCCAGCATCCGCAGTTTTTTTGTTTTGATCTCTGTGTTAAAGTTAAAGTTGGTGATATTATCTAAACGAATGTGCTAATTAAGAATGGATGGTAGGGCACTCAAGGTATAGCTCTAGTGGGGATTTTTTTTAAATAATGGAAATAGGTGGGAAAAGGAAAATCTTTATAATTTATTGGAAAAAAAAAAGGAAGGGGGAAACAGAAAGGGGATGGGGATGGGGGAGGGAGCTCAAGACCTAAAGTTGTTGAATTCAATATTCAGTCCGGAAGGCTGTAAAGTGCCTAGTCGGAAGATGAGGTGTTGTTCCTCCAGTTTGCTTTGGGCTTCACTGGAACAATGCAGCAAGCCAAGGACAGACATGTGGGCAAGAGAGCAGGGTGGAGTGTTAAAATGGCAAGCGACAGGGAGGTTTGGGTCATTCTTGCGGACAGACCGCAGGTGTTCTGCAAAGCAGTCGCCCAGTTTACGTTTGGTCTCTCCAATGTAGAGGAGACCACATTGGGAGCAAAGAATGCAGTAGACTAAGTTGGGGAAAATGCAAGTGAAATGCTGCTTCACTTGAAAGGAGTGTTTGGGTCCTTGGACGGTGAGGAGAGAGGAAGTGAAGGGGCAGGTGTTGCATCTTTTGCGTGGGCATGGGGTGGTGCCATAGGAGGGGGTTGAGGAGTAGGGGGTGATGGAGGAGTGGACCAGGGTGTCCCGGAGGGAGCGATCCCTACGGAATGCCGATAAGGGGGGTGAAGGGAAGATGTGTTTGGTGGTGGCATCATGCTGGAGTTGGCGGAAATGGCGGAGGATGATCATTTGAATGCGGAGGCTGGTGGGGTGATAAGTGAGGACAAGGGGGACCCTGTTATGTTTCTGGGAGGGAGGAGAAGGCGTGAGGGCGGATGCGCGGGAGATGGGTCGGACACGGTTGAGGGCCCTGTCAACGACCGTGGGTGGAAAACCTTGGTTAAGGAAGAAGGAGGACATGTCAGAGGAACTGTTTTTGAATGTAGCATCATTGGAACAGATGCGACAGAGGCGAAGGAACTGAGAGAATGGGATGGAGTCCTTACAGGAAGCGGGGTGTGAGGAGCTGTAGTCGAGATAGCTGAGGGAGTCGGTGGGTTTGTAATGGATATTGGTGGACAGTCTATCACCAGAGATTGAGACAGAGAGGTCAAGGAAGGGAAGGGAAGTGTCAGAGATGGACCACGTGAAAATGATGGAGGGGTGGAGATTGGAAGCAAAATTAATAAATTTTTCCAAGTCCCGATGAGAGCATGAAGCGGCACCAAAGTAATCATCGATGTACCGGAGAAAGAGTTGTGGAAGGGGGCCGGAGAAGGACTGCAACAAGGAATGTTCACATACCCCATAAAGAGACAGGCATAGCTGGGGCCCATGCGGGTACCCATAGCCACACCTTTTATTTGGAGGAAGTGAGAGGAGTTGAAGGAGAAATTGTTCAGCGTGAGAACAAGTTCAGCCAGACGGAGGAGAGTAGTGGTGGATGGGGATTGTTCGGGCCTCTGTTTGAGGAAGAAGCTAAGGGCCCTCAGACCATCCTGGTGGGGGATGGAGGTGTAGAGGGATTGGACGTCCATGGTGAAGAGGAAGCAGTTGGGGCCAGGGAACTGGAAATTGTTGATGTGACGTAAGGTGTCAGAGGAATCACGGATGTAGGTGGGGAGGGACTGGACAAGGGTAGAGAGAAGGGAGTCAAGATAATGAGAAATGAGTTCTGTGTGGGGCAGGAGCAAGCTGAGACGATCCGTCTACCGGGGCAGTTCTGTTTGTGGATTTTGGGTAGGAGATAGAAGTGGGCCGTCCGAGGTTGGGCGACTATCAGGTTGGAAGCTGTGGGAGGGAGATCCCCAGAGGAGATGAGGTCAGTGACAGTCCTGGAAACAATGGCTTGATGTTCAGTGGTGGTGTCATGGTCCTAATTCAATTGGAATGACCAATTTCATTCCAGGTTTCACATCTTTACTGATCATTAATTTGTTTTCCGAGTTATTTTAATTTTGGCATTGAGCCCTTTCTCCAGTTGTCACGTATTTACTGATTCATTAGAGCGTTACGCAGATTTCTACTTTATTTTAGTCAAAATTGTGCATTTTATTGAGCTTTAATGTGCATGTTTCTCATAGTTGTCAGTCAAAATTCAACTCCTCAAAGGAATGGCGGGCACCCAGTGAATCTAATTATTTTATTTCTCCAGCCCCATGTTGTGCTCTGCTCCCTGTCCTGTGCAGTAGACGAGTGTTCCTAAATGGAGAAAAGCTAAAAGGAGCAAAACTTGCCTCTGCTTGATGGATAAGTAAAGAAACCCACTCTGAGGAAAACTCCCCCAAGTATTTAAGTGGCAAACTTGATTTGAGGGGCAAACGAAGAGTTTGGAAATCCAGTCAACGAGTGAGATGTGAACAGAGACAATGAAAAGGGGTAGAGACAAAGAGAGAAAGCCAGGGAAATTCCTCGATGTACATGAACAGAGCAAACTCAAAAGTTGCTTTATTCAGGGCATTTTTGGAAGTGGAAAGTATTGTAGCCCAAAAAAGGTGCAGTTTGGCTTGCAATTGGTCTCACTCTTGCTATCCTCATTCCTTTTCATTTCTTAAGTAGGAATATGCACCACAAGTGCTCAGCAAGAAACTTTAATGCTGTTTGTGGGGAGGTTCAGAGTGATTGAAGTTGGTGGGATTTCGAGTTGGAGGAACGCGGTACGGTTTGTCCCTGGCAGCTCTCCGTCCCGTCCCGGGTGTGGTTACCGTGGTGACGGTGCGGCCTGGGCCCGAGGCGCCGGCAGTCCGTGAATTGCTGCGGCTCCCTCCGGGTGGGTATGCGGCCGGGGTCGAGTCCGAAGCAGCGCAAATGGGGAACTTATTCGGCCGGAAGAAGCGGTCCCGAGTGACCGACCAGGATCGCGCCGTCCTGGTGAGTGAGAGCGGGGCCGGGGGGTGGAGCCGCCGCTTCCCCGGGGCCCCGGGGATGGAGCCGCCGCTTCCCCGGGGCCCGGCCCGGGCCGGGCGGGGCGGGGCGGGGCGGGGGCAGATGGAGCCGCCGCTTCCCCGGGGCCCGGACCGGGGGGGGGGGGAATGGAGCCGCCGCTTCCCCGGGGATGGAGCCGGGGTGGGGGCCGGAGGATGGAGCCGGGGTGGGTGGGTGGCTGGGGGCCGGGGGATGGAGCCGGGGTGGGGGCCGGGGGATGGAGCCGGGGTGGGTGGGTGGCTGGGGGCCGGGGGATGGAGCCGGGGTGGGGGCCGGGGGATGGAGCCGGGGTGGGGGCCGGGGGATGGAGCCGGGGTGGGTGGATGGGTGGGGGCCGGGGGATGGAGCCGGGGTGGGGGCCGGGGGATGGAGCCGGGGTGGGTGGATGGGTGGGGGCCGGGGGATGGAGCCGGGGTGGGTGGGTGGGTGGGGGCCGGGGGATGGAGCCGGGGTGGGTGGATGGGTGGGGGCCGGGGGATGGAGCCGGGGTGGGGGCCGGGGGATGGAGCCGGGGTGGGTGGGGGCCGGGGGATGGAGCCGGGGTGGGTGGGGGCCGGGGGATGGAGCCGGGGTGGGTGGGGGCCGGGGGATGGAGCCGGGGTGGGTGGGGGCCGGGGGATGGAGCCGGGGGATGGAGCCGGGGGATGGAGCCGGGGGATGGAGCCGGGGGGGTGGGGGGATGGAGGCGCCGCTTCCCCGGGGCCCGGGAGCCACTCATCGCCCCCGGGGCCGCATTTCAGACCCCCTGGCGCCTCTGTCTCTGCCCCTTCCCCACGGGTCGATGTTGAGGTACCAGCCGGCTCTCGGTGGGTAACGCCCTCCCCGCTGTGTCTGAAGGCTCTGGGTTCAAATCCCATTCCAGGGATTTGAGTTCACCCCAGGCTGGCAGTCCTGGGGGAGCGCCGCACTGTCAGAGGTGCCGTCTTTCAAATGAGATGTTTACTCGAGTCCATGTCTGCCCTACTCTCGTTGGACGTTACAGATCCCATGGCACCATTTCCAAGAGGAGCAAGTATTCAGGTCCATATTCCTCATCCAAACACCGAGAAAAAAAATGCCCTGATGATCATTGAGTTGCTGCGTGTGAGAGCTTTCTGTGCGTGAATTGGCTGCTGTTTCTTGCTTTGCAACTTTTTTCAGATGTCCAGTGGTCATGGAAGGTGCTATCGAAATGCAAGTCTTTTGTCTTTGGGAGCCAGCCCCAACACTGACATCACACAATTACTCTAAAAGGAAATGGGGAAAGTGAAACCAGAAACTGCCAGTCCAGAAACCTCCTATCACACTTGCAGCTTCAATTAGGGTTGCTAAGTATCCAAGAGTAATCTGCTCTGAGCAAACTGCAGAAAAAAATATTTTGAATGAGTGTGTTTTGGCCAATTTCTTTTACTTATTAAAAATATTAAGTAAAATTGATTGGAAATGATGAAACCCATGTCCAGTTAAAGTTGTCAGCCCTGTCTTTAAATACACGCTTCTGAGATTGTATTTTTTTAATTCTTTCCTAAGTCAATAGTTCCCTTAAGCTGCAGACACTGACCCTGTATTTTTGAGGTAATTGTGCTTTTTATTCCCTTTCATGCATTGATTCAAACAAGTGCAGATGGATAGGGACATATTAGATTTCACATCTCCTCAGATCAGAACTGAATCAAGTTCATTATTCAACACACCTTTATGTTCTTCAATGATCTATTACCTCTTTGCTGCTGTTAAATGACATCTTTGAATGTACCAATATTAAATCAATTAATGTCAATGCAAGATTGGTTCTATGAGGTATAACTACCAGGGCTACAATGAGAAAAAAATATGTAAATGCTAGCAATTTGGAATCCCAACAGAGAATGTTGGTTATTTTACCTGATAAGGGATATATGCTTTCCAGAAGGGGATGCTTCTCACTTAGGCTTACATAACTTGGATTCAAGTTGGTGAAGGTAAGCCTTGGGTCTTACTTAACACAGAGGACTGGTAAATTTGCTGTTGCTTGTCCATTTAAAACCAACTCACTATTAAAGTATTAACTGAGTGGGAAGAATCTAAATCTCCAGATCCCATCAGTCAAACTGCTGAATTATCATCAATAAACGTACCTGGTTCTAGTGCCAATTGTTGTTTCTGTCATAGAGGATTGACTTGGTGTCAGACTTGCATAGACATGTGGGGTAATATTTGCTCTATCAGCATATGAAAACATAGAAAAATAGGTTAAAATTTCAGATATAAATCTTCCAACCCACTCTTCCTGCACCTACCCCTGAAAAATTACTCCCTGGTCACTTGCATTTGCACTTTCAAGCTACCAACTGCTGAGCCTCTGGCCTTCTGTTCACCTCAATACATCTGCAGCTGTTAATCTGCTCTCACAGTTCCTCACCTCCAGCATTTGTAACCCTTGCCCCAAGTAACGTCTTTAATCTTTCCTGTCTGGATTGCTGCCCGTGTTATGTCCCTGCTCTTTTCTTCCAGTCCAAAGGGTGCAGTCGAGTGTATCTAGCATATAATGGGTGTAGCTATCATCACCAAACCCGGCTGGCCATATCAAGCACTATTGGGCCTTGCTGTCCATTGCCAGAATTGGCCACTAGTCCAAGGTCATCCTAGTGAGTAAGATGCTTGGTAATAGAGGTAGATTTAAAGTGTCTTAACCTGAGAGGTTTAGGAAGGGAATATTGCCGAAAAGGGAGACAAGTACCAAAAATGTTTTTAAATGGTCAGAGGTTGAGAAGTGTTGATGTCCAAAGGGAGCTGGGCGACCTTGGCCATGAGTCACTGAAATCTAGCATGCAGATGCAGCAAGCAATTAGGAAGGCAAATGATATGTTGGCTTTCATTACAGGAGGATTTGAGTACAGGACTAAAGATGTCTTGTTGCAGTTGTTTAGAGCTTTGGTGAGACCACACCTGGAGTATTGTGTACAGTTTTGGTTGCCTTACCTAAGGAAGGATATATCTTCCATAGATGGAGTGCAACGAGGGTTCTCCTGACTGATTCCTGGAATGGTGGGATTGTCCTTCAGGGAGATATTGAGGAGACTGGGCCTATATTCTCTAGAGTTTTGAAGAATAAGAGGTGATCTCATTGAAACATACAAAATTCTTGCAGGGCATGATAGATGTAGATAGGATGTTTCCCCCAGCTGGGTCTAGAACCAGGGACAGTACAGTCTCAGAATAAAAGGTAGCTTATTTAGGACTGAGATGGGGTGAAATTTCTTCACTCAGAGGGTGGTAAATCTTTGGAATTCTCCACCTTAGAAGGCTGTGCAGGCTCAGTCATTGAATCTGTTGAAGAATGAGATCGATAGATTTCTAGATAGTAAAGACATCTAGGGATAGGGAGCTGGTGCAGGGAAAATGGCGTTGAGGTAGAAGATCAGCCATGATCTAGTTTAATGGCAGAGCTGGTTTTGGGCTGAATGACCGACTCTTGCTCCTATTTCCTATGTAAATTACCCTGGAAAGGCAAAGAATCTCAAAAATTTGAACACAGGTTAAACAAGCTGTTTCACACAGCTACTATGCAGTAGCTATGAGAATAATATTTTCTACTAACAGGGTTCTACCTATCACACAATTGAGCAACATCGTTAATAGCTACACCTAGTACTAATTTAAGATCAAGAGTTCAAATCTCACAATGGCAAACTATGAAACAATGTAACTTCATCTGAAACAGATGGAAACGTGTTTGTACTCGAAAGAGTTACTACTAATTTAAGATAATCAGTCGATCTTGTAATATGGATCATTTATGCTTTCGAGAAGCAACACATGTTCACGCAGGGACCCATTCTCTGCAAACAAAAGGACTGTGTTCAAACCCTGTGACTTTTTTGAATTAACAGGAAGCTTGGGGAGCCTATAGTTCACCATTGCTTTCTCCGTGGCAATCAGAGTCAACTTGCCAACCAATCAGCATGCTTTTCATCTGTAGTAAAAATTGTTGCGATCGTTTGAAATTTGGCATTCTTGCATTTGTTCTGATGAGTGCAAGATGAAAAGCTTTTTGGCTACATGTCTCTCTTTTCAGCAATGATAAAATTCTGCTCTACCAAGTGACTGTTCAGGAAGTGAATTCCAGAGTTTAGGCCTTGGCAGCTGAAGACACTGCCACCAATGGTGGAGAGATTAAAATGGGGATGTGCAAGAGGCCAGAGGTGGAGTAGTGTTGATATCTCAGGGTTGTGGAGGTGGAGGAGATTACAGAGATAGGGAGGGGTGGTGCCATGGAGGGATTTGAAAACTAGGATAAGAATTTTAAAATCGAGGTGTTGCTTGACTGGGAACCACTGTAGATCAGTGTGCACAGGAATGATGGGTGAATGGGACATGGCACTGGTTAGGATATGACTGGCTTTTGATGACTTCAAGTTCAGATGATAGATCATGGGATGTTGGCCAGCAATGCATTGGGATATTCAAGTTTAGAGGTAACAAAAATGGATGAGCAGAGGTAAGGGTGGAGTTGAATGATGTTATGATGGTGGGAATAGGCAGCTTAGGAGACAGGCTGAGGTCAGGAACTAATTTCTGGGTTGAATATGACACCAGGGCTGTGAATAGCCTAGTATTGTTCAGCCTTGTGCAGTTGCTAGGGAAAAGGATGATGTCATTGACTAGGGAATGGAGTTTGTGGTGAGGACTGAAGACAGTGGCTTTGCTTATCACAATATTTGGTTGAAGCAAATTTCTCATCCAATACTGGATGTCAGTCAAGTTGTGGGACAATTTGAGACAATGTGGGGGTTTGGTGGTGAGAGGTGCTGGTGAGGTAGAGTTGGGTATTGTCAGTAGCAAACATGTGAAAACTCCTGACTTTTTGATGATGTCCTCGTGCTAGCTGACATTATAAATGAATAAAAAAAAAAATATATATATATACTGTGGATGCTGGAAATCCAAAACAAAAACAGAAATACCTGGAAAAACTCAGCAGGTCTGGCAGCATCGGCGGAGAAGAGTACAGTTGACCTTTCGAGTCTTCATGACCCTTCAACAGAACTAAGTAAAATTAGGAAAGGGGTGAAATATAAGCTGGTTTAGGGGGTGGTGGTGGTGGGGGGGTCTTTCTTCTTGAGTACTGTTCTTCCGTCTTTTTAAAACTATCTAAAAACTCTCAACCCTGATGAAAGATCATTGACCTGAAACATTAAGTCTGTTTCCCTCTCTGCAGAAGCTACCTAACTGGCTGAATATTTCCAGCATTTTCTGTTTTTATTTTGAGTTTCCAGCATCTGCAGTATTTTGCATTTGTAACTCTTTACCACTTTTCTTATCCCCTCTACTGCCTCTGTATTCTCAAACTGCTTGCCTGATATCCTGTCCTGGATAAGATGCAATTTTCTATTTGTGCATTTGAAATACCAGTCCTGCTGTCTTCTGCCCTCTTTGAAAACTCCATATTTTTGCCATTGATTTCATCCCCTCCCTGTCACTGGCAGAAGGTGAAGCCATTGCTAGAGACATTGCTGATGATGTATAGGTAAGACTGAAACTAAGACAGGAGGATTGGACTGGAGGAGGTACAAGGGTGAAATGGATCATGTCATAGTCACAGAACAGATCCCATGTCTTTATTATGTAGACTGTTCACAACCTCGACCAATTCAACCCCCAGCTAATCTTCTGACCCTGCATGCTTGCCATCACAACGGCTGTCTAATCCATCTCTAACATAGCCTGCCTCAGTGCCATTGTCCCCTCCATATTTGACTATTCTTATGCTGTCCTGATTGGAATCACATCCGCCATATCATCCCAAACTCAGTTGCTCCTATCATAATCTGAATCAAGATAAAAACAAAATTCTGCAAGAGAGTGCGACTATCTGATTGTTCTTTGAAGGATCTTCTGCAGATTTGGTGAGGCAAATGGCCGCCTCCTTTGCTATACTATTCTGTAATTCCATATCCAGGCCTCTGGCAGCCCTGCTTTTTAGCTGAGTGCTGTATTTACTTTTTCTTTACCATGTGAAGTGATTATGAAGCCTCATCATCCATTCTGTGCGCTATTGTGTTGGTGCCGTCATGTACTGGATAAGTTAATTAATTGTATTTATAGTTCCTGAAATGTTTGTTGTGCTACGCTTTAGGTGTCTGTTCTGCAGGCCTGTAGTGCATCTGTGGCAAAAATTTATTGTTTCCCTGTGTCAGGAGTTTTCCCTTGTATATTGCTATGTGTAAAGGGTTAATACCCAATGTGTAAAGGGTTAATACCCAACATCTCACACAAGTGTTTTTCAACAGAAACACGATCACCTCAGACCAGATACTTCTGCCTGAGTTCTACAAGGTATGCGTTTTTACTGGCAACACAATGCGTTGTCCAAGGTGTTCACTTTGAATCATATTATGTTCAATTACAAATATAAGTTTTCTGTTCAATATTGATGAATGGCTGCTTGGTCTAATGTAACTGAGTTACAGTCATGTACTGCCCTTTGTTTCATGACATTGTATAACTGGTGTCATGTCATTTTGACACTAGCTCCTGTCTGGAATAGTGTGTTTGTTTTGTTTGTGTTTGAGAACTTTTTTGACAATGGTGACACAGGGCCATTTGCTGTAGTCTTCTCTGATGGACAGTTCAGTGGCTGGGGATCTCCAATTACAGATTATCCTTAGACTCTGTTTCAGTTCTGTAGCCAGCAGCTTGAGGCCAGCTCACAGAATAGCTGAGCCAGCTTTCACAAGCTAGCTGTTCCACTGGGAAAGAAGTGAATTTAAATCAAAGCGACCTTGTTTATGGAGAGACAAGAAGTTGTGTCCATTTTATATGCTGAGGTGAGAGAAATATATAGTTCACTGTTGACATATCTTTTTTTATGAAAATAAAGTCACTTGTTAGCTCAGACCATAAGTCTGTCTAATGAGGGTTCATTTTCAGTCTGTTTTCAAACAGAAGAATCACATATTGGTTCATGATCCAATGTAGAGAGTAAGAGCTCTGTTACAATCTCTGGGTTTCATTATAATTTATCCAAATATGGAACAGAAATGGGTACGTGTTGGACTGTAGTGAACCATGATATTGAACATGAGGAAAATATCTCGTGTAAAATTCCCAACATGAGTTTTTCTGTTATTGTTTCGGGTTCAGCTGATCTTTTCAATCTTTGACACAGTGCACATTTTAATGCATTTTTGACTCGGTACAGCATATGAATCTTGCCTTAACTGTATTCTTCACAACAAAAAATCTCAGTCTTAAGACTTCCTGAAGGTGCATGGGAATGAAATGGGTTCAAAATATGAGGAAAGTCTGTCCTGTTTGCAAAACAAGATTGTGATTGTTTCAGAAAGTGACCTCCATTTGGCTTTGTCAACAATTTAAAATGATAGTTCTTCAGCTTATGTCTATCTAGATGCTTGGAACCACAAATCCAAATCAGAGCTGCTCCTCCCCGCATCTTTGAGCATGTTGCACTTGGGAATTCCATTAAAGCAAAAACCTATGTATTCAAAACCATTTTGAAGCACCAAGTCGCAGAATAAAGAGCTGATAAGAATATCACACTCTAGTTCTGTATTTCCTAAGCTGGTTTGACATCGGTAACTTCAGATTGACACAGGGCTAGCACACCTCAGGAAATTTACCAAAAAACTAAACTCATAATCCAACTTGCCCCTCTCTTTCTCGGGCAGCTCCACTGTATCCTGAATTTTGGCGGGCTTTGTTTCTAGACAAACAGGCTGGATAGTAAAGGCTGAATCTCCTATCTTTGACTCCCCAATTAAGAGTTAGAGGCCGTTCACGCCACTTTGTGTTTATGGTTTTCACAAAGGTGAAATGGCAATGATTTGTTGGAATTTCTTTGCCGAAGTTGATTGTGTCTTATTTCAGTGTGAATTAAATGGTTTAATGCTTCCATCATTTTCCAGGAGCACGAATGGGACAAAATTACAAGTTGGTTTGTTCTAATTTTTACTGATAAAGAATCCAAGAAGTACTGAAAATCATTCCAGCTACACTGTTTCCTCTTTACTGCCCACGGTTTTGAAGTGGCTACTGTTTTGGCTGTATATGTCATGGAAGAGATGTTTAACCTATTGGTTGCTTGTCATACCGGGATTGTTAGACACATAGAAGAGAATGGATTGACTGTAGTAGCAGGATGTTGACCTGCTGGTCATTTTTGAAAAACTAAACTGCACTTATTCTGCCCTCAACAATCCTTTGATTGGTGTGAGGTAGTCTTTGCAATCCATAGCTGTTCAATTGCTACCTTGAAAGAGTTTTTATTGTCCTCCCCACCCTCCAATAAAACTTGCCTAATTGTATGACAGATCCCTGACTGACTGGCATTGGTTTGATAAATTAAGCTTTCTGTGGATTGATGAAAATGAGAAGCTGCCTTTGAAATTTTAAGTTATTCTTTCATGGGATGTGGGCATTGTTGGCAGGGCCAGCACTTGGTGCCCATCCCTAATTGCCCTTGAACTGAGTAGTTTGCTAGGCCATTTCAGAGGGCATTTAAGAGTCAGCCACATTGCTGTGGGTCTGGAGTCACATGTAGGCCAGACCAGGTAAGGATGGCAGATTCCCTTCCCTAAAGGACAATAGTGAGCCAGATGGGTTTTAATGACACTCGATAGTTATCATGGTCACCATTTCTGAGATTAGCTTTATATTCCATATTTTATTAATTGAATTTAAATTTCACCAGCTGCCATGGTGGGATTTCAACTTATGTCCCAAGAGCATTAGCCTGGGGCTACTGAATCTGGTTATTGGTCTGGTTTACTAGTTCAATGACATTACTACTATGCCACCATCTCCCCATAAAAGCATATTAATGCCATGTTGGTGGAAGCAGAACTGATTATTGTGAAGCGTGTTGTGGGCAAGGACTATAATGGTTGGTAAATATATTCCAGTTGCTGTGAAACTGAAATTTAATGCTGCCATTTGAGTCTTGTGATCAGTTATTAAAGTACAGGATGATTATATAGTAGTCCCCAGTCATTACTGATCAGTTACTAAACTTGTGTTCATTGTGCCACAGTTGTTCATTTTTCATTCGTGACATTGTGCATCTATAATGTGAAAATTCTGACCACCAACACCTGTCATATCCACAGGGGAGCCAGAACCGGCGATGATGGAACAAATCCAATGCTGACCAGCGGAGGGACTTGTAGATTTGACTTCCCACCCATGTCAAGTTCCTCGTCTTTGGGGAGTAGGGAAAATGTTGGGCAACTCCCCACTCTAACCATGCGTTTACCTCTGGCACTGATGACAGTGCCAGTGAACTGCTGGACCCATAGAACTGTGTGCAATAATAAAATCACCCGCCTGTTTAGGAAAGATATGTGTGCATGCCTGGACATGTACTAGCGCAGAACCCTCTCCCAGCAGTTGGAAAGCTAAATATTTACAGAGCTCTTAAATAAGTTGAAGACATACACTCTAAGCTAGGTTTGGTGTCACACTGGATTAACATTCCATGCAATTTCAGACAGAGTTTCTTGCCACTTTGTTTTGCAGTCAGGTCATGCCTGAGCTTTGCAGAAATTAATTTATTCAAGTGCACCATCTGGTCCTGATTGAAATTAAGGTGATTTTTCCTGACTAAAGCAGTTGTTCAAAAGTGGGGATCAACTTCATCTCCTTCCACTCACTACTTGCGTCTCTTCTAGTTTAATGCCATATTAAAAAGAGCAACGTTGTAACTCTTTTGAGCACAAACACATTTCCATCTGTTCCTATTCAGATGAAGTTACATGTTTGCCATTGTGAGATTTGAACTCTTGATCCTAGGGTTACAAACCCAGTACCATAACCACTTGGCTATTTAGGCCAAGCAAATCAGAAATAATGGAGCAACGTTGTATTCACATAGCACCTTTGACAACCTCAGGAGGCCCCAGGGTGCTTTACAACCAATTAAATACTTTGTAATTTGCAGTGACTGTCGTAACGTAGCAAATCTAACAACCAATTTGTGCACAACAAGCTCCAAATGACCAGATGATCTGCTTTCAGCATTAGTTAAGATTTATATGCTTAAAGCATTGCTTTCTATTGTTTACAATTTATTTTGTTTAGCTTTTTCTATTAGATGTGATATTCTAAATGTATTGAAATTAAGTTTTGAAACACTGTTCATGTTTTATGCTACGTGTTGTGAAGAAATCCAATTTAAACTGTGTGTTTGTATTTTCTCACCACTGGGGGATGCCATTGCTTCATTTCACCAATTTACATAACGTTCAAAATACCTTGCTATGGGTGGTTGATATTCTGTAATTGTGCAGTATAACATTTAGCTGAATTTTAGCTCTTTTTATTCTTGGTGAACCCATTTCTGTCAATGAATTATAAAGTATTATAAATGCATATGAGGCAAAGACTATTTTGTCAAAACTGATCTGAAAATTCTAATATTCAGTATGTCACCTCAGTTATACTTTAAATATTCAGTTTGTTTTTACTTATGGGATTTTTTTTGAACGGATGATGCATCCAAAGTGGTTCAGACTGGTAGATAAGCGAACCAGCTTCCTTCCATAAGTGAAGGAGACTGCATACTTGAGAGTTATACAGGTACTCTTATCCATGGGATCGTTCTATTCAATATCTGTGCAGTATTCGCACAATTTGTGCGAATTTTCATGTTGCTTTGTGTCAGAGTTGGCTCAATAATAGCACACTTCATCCAGGTCAAAAGGTTGTGGGTTCAAGTGTCAACCTAGAGACTTGAGCATATAATCCAGGCTGGCACTTGCAGTACAGAGGGAGTGCTGCATTGCCAGAGGTGCCATCATCCAGAAGAACTCATTAAGCTGAGGTTCTTCTTCCCTATACAAGGGGATATAAAATATTTGGAGAGCAAAGGAACTCTAGTGTCCTCCTACCTACATCACATAAATGGTCTGTTATCATATTGCTATTTGTGGGACCTTGCTGCATTCAAATTGATACAATGTTTACATTGCAATAGTGACTTCACTTCAAAAGTGATTAAAGGGGAAATGTCCTCCCAGCATCTACCCTGTTAAGCCTTTTAAGAATGTTTATATGTTTCAGTGAGATCACCTCTTATTTTTCTAAACTTTTGGTAAAATAGGCCTAGTTTACTCGATCGCTCCTTGTAAGACAATCCCCTCATCTCATGAATCAGTCTAGTGAACCTTTGTTACACTCTCTCAAAGACGAGGAGAAACTGTACACAGTATTCCAAGGCCCTGTACAATTGCGGTAAGACTTCTTTGTTCTTATCCTTCAAAACCTTTGAAATAAAGGCCAACATTTCCTTTCATAATTGCTCATTGCAATCGTTAACTTTTTGTAGTTCACGTACAAGGACACCCAAGTGCCCCTGAATACCTTCGTTTTCTAGTCTCTTGTCCTTTAAAAAAAAATCCTGTTTTTCTATTTTTCTACCAAATTTTGCACTTGCCCACAGTATAAATCATTTTCTACCTCCTTGCCCAACCACTCACCTGATCTATATCCTTTTGCAGTCTCTTTGTGTCCTCCTTGCAGCTTAATTTCTGTCCAACTTCATATTGTCAACAAAGTTGGATACACTTGGTTCCTTCATTTAAACCATTGACATAGATTGTAAATAGTTGAGGTCCCAGCACTGAACCTGAAAATGACCTGTTTATTATTACTGTTTTCTGTCCATTAACCAATCCTCAATCCATGCTAATACGTTACTCCCAATCCTGTGAGCCCCAATCTTGTGTCATAACTTCTTATGTGGCACTTGGATTTTGAAAATCCAGAATGATCAGATATGCCAGCTTTTGTAAATTCATCATGAGACACACCATTTCTGAGCAATGCTCATGATTTTGTACTGGGACTCATCTCTCAATTTTGCAAGTTGCCAGTCTGCTACTGCAGTGGTTCACACACTGGGGTCTAGGACTCCTGGGAGTGGATGGGGTGGTGTGTGGATGGAGTGGTGGAATGTGATATTTTTTCTTGTGGTTGAATTAAGATGGCTTCCTTTACCTTTCTCAACCTTGTGAACAAAAGTTTATCATTCCAGTTGATTACTTCAAACGCTGCTTTTATTTAAGAAATAGGGGAATATCTAAAATCCAAATAAAATAAACACAAAATGCTGTATTAAGTAAACTGTATTGGGTGTTCCAACCCCTTTCTAAATTGGTTGGTGAAATGTTGATTTAATTTTTAAAAAATTGTACTTAATTCTTTCCATTTTATTTCTCCAGCAACTAAAGCAGCAACGTGATAAGTTGAAGCAGTTCCAGAAGAAGATTGCTATTCAACTTGAAAAGGAGCGTGAACTAGCTCGACAGCTGCTTCGTGGTGGCAAAAAAGAGTGGGTATCATAGGATTAGACTAAGTATTTTGTAAACCTGTGAAACTTACTGACTTGTTAAAATTCAACAATTAATTGTAGTATTCTACACCAGTCCATATTGATCTTCCACTGTTTAGTAGCTTAAGTGTGTAGGAAAAAATGCTGTGATATTGGGAACTTGGGAATGTAAATGCTGAATGTCTGGCCCTTTCTAAGTTTGATGATTCTTTTACAAAAAATCAAATCCCTTTTCCTTCACAATGTAGGAACATGAGTAGGCCATTCAGCCCCTTAAACATGTTCTTTATTCAAATGAATTATGGCTGATCTGTATCTAATTCTATCTATCTGCCTTGGTTCCATAACCTTTGATACACTTGCCCAAAAAATAGTATCAATCTCCATTTTGAAATTTTAATTGATCTAGCCTCAGCAGTTCTTTGGAGGACAGTGGTCCAGATTTCCACTGCTTCTTATGTGAAGAAGAGCTTTCGGACACCATGCCTGAAAAACCTGGCTTTAGTTTTAATGTTATGCTCCCTTGTTTTGGCTCTCCCATCAAACCCTTAAATCATCTTAAACATTTCAGTTAGATCACTCCTTGATCTATGTTTTAGGGAGTACAAGCCTAGTCTATGCAATAAAAACAGAAAATGCTGAAAATACACAGCAGGTCAGGCAGCATCTTGAGAAAGAAGCAGAGTTAATGTTTCAGGTTAGTGATCATTCATCAGAACTGTCAAATTATGTTTCTCTCTCCCCAGATGCTGCCTGACCAGCTGAGTGAGTCCAGCATTTATTGAGTTTATTTCAGATTTCGTGCATCTGCATCTTACTTTTGCCCTAATCTGTACACTGTCCTCATAATTTAATCCTTTTTAGCCCTGGGCTCACTCTGGTGAATTTGCGCAGCTCCCACTTCAAGGCCCAGTTGCTGTTCCTAAGGCGTTTTACCCGAAATGGAACACAGTGCTACAGACGGAGTCTAACCAGAGCTCTGTACAGCTATAATATAGCATTCACCCCTTTGTATTCCAGCCTGCTTAAGATAAAGCTGACATTCCATTAGCCCTTCAACTCACTTTTGTACCTGTCCACTATCTTTCAGTGACTTCTGTATGTAGACTACTAAACCTCTCAGCTCTTCCACAGTTCCTAGCTTCTCACCATTTAGGAAATACACCTGATCTATCATTTTAGATTAAAAGTGATGTACTTATATTTCGCCACATTGAGGTCCATCCCACTCACGGTCCCTTTGCAACTTTTCGCTGCCATCTAGACCATTCACTGTGCCATCTAATTTACTGTTGTTTGCAAACTTGGATATGTGGCTCTCTATTCCTTTATCCATGTAATTTATATAAGTACAACGAAAAGCTTTGGTCCTGGTACAGGTCCCTGAGGACACTACTAGTCACATCCACCAAATTTGAGTACATAACTCTGCTCTCTGTCTCCTACCTCCTAACCAATTCCCCATCAAAGCCAATAGTTGCCTCTAATTTGATACACACTCATTTTTGTTAGCAGTCTCTTTTTTTATGTGGAGCCTTGTTTGAATGCCTTCTGCGAGTCCATATAAATAACATCCATTGACAATCCCTTATATATCCTTTTAGATATCCCCTCAAAAAATTCAACTAAGTTTATTAGATGTGACGTACTCTTTTAGAAATGTATGGTGACTCTCTGAACAGTTCAGATTTTTCCAAACACTCAGTCATCATGTGTCTCTCATCTCATCTCTGCAGATTTAAAGCCACTAAGATAGTTGGTGAGGAAGCAGGATTCAATATATTTGCTGTCTAAATTCTCAAAGATAAGCACAGACAAGGAAGCTCAGTTGGATTATCTGGGTCAGCCTCTGTTAAATGCATTTAAACTATCAGAGTTAGCAGATATGGGTTACTCAGAATATTTAATCCCTGATTTCAGCCTGAACAGGTTACTACAATGGTTACAATATCTTTGTGTATTCTTCTCACATAGATTTGAAGATTTTTGTTTTAGTTATATTTGATCCCTTGATGGATTTTCATTAGAGGTAGCTGATAAGACAGATGGTCAGTATACTGGGAGGGAAGGACCGTGACAAACTTTTGCTCTCGTATGCTCATGTAGAATCATAGAAGATAAACTGGCACCAACTCAACAAGTTTTTAAGATCTGAATGTCACTCGCTTAAGACTCCCTTTGTTCTTCAGGAAAGCCAAATTTTTGCTCAAGAAGAAACGATATCAGGAGCAACTTCTTGATAAAACTGAAGTTCAGATTAGCAACCTTGAGAAAATGGTAAGGAAATGTTTTCAGTTCTGGATAATGTGGATAACAAATGTGTCGGATTGTGAAAGGAAAGATTATCTGTTGTTATGATCTTGATTTAAGTGCACGCACCCTAATTTGAGCTTACTGGGAATGTAGGATTACCTTGCTGGGCAAATTCTCCTGAGCTTCACTACAGAAATTCTTTCCCTTGCCTTAGCATTTTCCCAAGCCTTGCTCAATCCTTCCTCTTTCTTTTGCTCTGATCCTTCTTCCTCACCATTTTTTCCACTTCCCACTGTTCCACATTTTCTCCTCTACTCCTACTCCATGCCTCTGTCATCCCTACCTCCCTTTTCCTTATGTTTAACCCCTGGTTTTCTCCTCAGCCTCTCTTTACCCCATTTAAGTTCTCCTCACTCCAATTAATTATTTAGGCAAGATTACTTAAAACAAAACCTACTGGGTAGGACGAAACTGAATTGTGCCATGCATTGTATACTGGTCCTCTTTTATTAAAAAAAAGTGGTTTAAAATCTACCCCAGAATGCGTTTGAGAGGCTTCTGAGTAAGTTCCTTGTGTAAAATGCATTTGAATAGACTCACTCCAACTCCTAGTCAGCACTGGTGCAAAATACAAACATCCCTAATTTGCCACTCACTCAGAATTGCTACAGTGTAAAATGGAAATGTAGCGAGAGATGTTTTTTGGGGTTGGTGTGAAGCACTTTGTTAGGCAAAGTGTAGAGAGCTTTACTGTGCATCCAAATGGTACACCCAGTTTGGGAATTTCAATGCTTACAATAAATACTGAGTGTTGGAATTGGCAAATTGTCACACAGCAGTAATATTCCTCATAATGAGTACACAGAAAGGGAAAAGGTTGCTTTTTGGTATGTTGTTGAATTAAGTTGACTTAGGTTGTCTAATTATGACTAAGTAGCCAAGAATGTTTCACAATTTTATAATAGCAAGCTGCTATCCCCTGCTCACTTAATTTCTGTCTCCTTACAGCCTCTTCTTCCCCTTTCCTAGTACAAGCCTTGCTGTAACAAATAAAACCTGTCTCTCTCTTGAAGTGTGAAAGTAATACGTTTACTTTATTCTTGTTTGTTTTTAAAGGTTCAGGATATTGAATTTGCTCAAATAGAAATGAAAGTTATTGAAGGACTAAAAATTGGAAATGATTGTCTTCAAAAAATGCATGAGGTATGTATCCGTGAAAAGTAGAAACTATTTATAGAATTGGTGAAACCTCCTACCTTTTAAATTTTCTTCTATTCATTCTTGGATGGGAGCATTGCTGGTAATGCCTGCATTTATTGGCAGTCCCTTGATTGCCCTAGGGAAGATGGTGTTGAGCTGCTTTCTTGAACCGCTGCTGTCCATGTGTAGTAAGAAAACCCATTGGTACACCAACAGTTCCATCTGTAGCAGTTTGATACGACCCTCACTGGTTTGCTACACATTTCAGAGAGCAATTAAGAGTTAACCACATTGCTGTGAATTTGGAGTCATATGTAGACCAGACCGGTTAAGGTTGGCAGATTTTGTCTCCTGATGGATATTAGTGTGTCACATGGGCTTTTGATGACAATCTGGTAGTTTTATGATCACAATTAATGAGTCTAGCAATTTTATTCCAGATTAATGAATTAATTAAATTTAAATTCCCCAGCTCAGAGCAAACAAAAGCATTTTCTCTTTTGAAATGAATGATCTTGCAGTAATTTTTTTAAACTAGAATTCTCAATTAAATGGAGTTCTGGGTTTGGGTCTGTTGGGTCTACTTTTAGATTGGAGACATCGCACTTGCCGGTAGTTGCTATCAGGAGCCTGTCCTTGCTCCGGTCTCAGCTTCCCACTGCTCTGCAGCACCATCTCCCCTCAGTGCTGCTCACTCAGTTCGTGTGCTCCCGCACCTCTCACGAGACCTCAACGCCTACATGATCACCCTGGACCTTTCTGGATGAAAATGCAGAACACACCTTGCACCTTAGTTAACTGGCTTATTTGATTAACTGGCACCTCCCATTTCCGGAGCACATCAGATAACAGTGATTTCTTTTTTTTCCCCTGTATAATGTCCGTGTTCTTAAATTAGTGTGGTAGCACTGAAGAAACTTTTTTCTTTTAGATCATGTCTATTGAAGAAGTAGAAAGAATAATGGATGAGACCCAGGAAGCTGTTGAATACCAGCGGGTGAGTGATATGATACACAGCTACAATTTTACACATGCCTACAAATGTAGGATTAAAACAAGAAAAATGAAAGATTGTCCAATGTGTTCTAAACAATATGTTATAACAATATGTTCTGTTATTTCAGCAAATTGATGAAATTTTATCTGGGGGTATATCTCAAGAAGATGAGGAGGCCATTCTGGCTGAACTAGATGTTATAACTCAGGTGAGGATATGAATTCATCTATTTACTCAACAGTTAACACCTAAAGTTTACCAGCCCCTTAATACACAACCCGCTCTCCTACGTTGTTACTCTGACCATCTAAGTTGGATCACACACCTGTAGCCAAATACAGAAATCTGGAAATTGTTACTCAAATTGCCCTGTTCCTCCCCAAGCTACGCTCCGATACTTTCCAAAAAGACTTGGCACTGAAATCCATGTTAGGATGTTAAGTTGCAGTATTGCTCACTAAACACACCATAAAAATTTAAGACTAGCACAATCAGGTGTAAGTGAAGTTTTAGTGCCACGATAAGTATTAGTTGCTGCCAAACAATATCCCTGGCATTGAAAATTTAATTTACAATTGAGGAATCTCATTCCTTCAAAATGTATTGTTGGGGATTTAAATATTTTCTTTTACTTCCTTATCTCTATTAATCCCATCTTTGTTCCTTTCACTTTATTTCACTTTCTGTGCATAATTTTACGATGAATGGTTGAAAAGATGTATTGGGAAGGATTCTTTCTGCAGGCCTAGGGATCCTAATGACAGTGTTAAATGGGGGAGGGTGAATGGGGGAGCAGAAGCCAGCATTGTGTGGGGAACAGTCACCCAACCGTGATTTTTTTTTTACCCCCTAAATTGGCCAATTAATGACCAGAGGCTAGACTTGCCCGTCTAGGCTCTCGAAGATTGATGGCCAATAGGAGACCCTACAGCAGGTTGCCTTTGTGAGATCAAGACCCAGGATGCAGGCCCACGGTGGCACCTTCTTTTCACCCTTTTTAACTTGTCCTTAGCAATCAGGCCACTGTTGTGGAGAGGTAAACCCTCTACAGGGAAGCCAGTGGCTGAGTTGGTCAGGCAGGCAGGAAGGGCCTCAAAGCCCAGAAAATTCAACCAGCCTCTGACAGTGGGCCTTTAAACACCCTTAATTGGCTATCCGTCCCTTCTGTGCGGGTAGCCCTGCTAACCCTAAGCCACCTCTAGGATAATAGCCAGGAGGCAAGGTGGTGCAGGGAAATCAGTAAGTTAACTGGAAATACCACACCTGCTCGCCCCTATTGGTGTTGAAAAATTCAGCTCATGGTTGGTTACTTGCCCTGCGCACATATGCTACACATCACCTCTTGACAGTGCCGCGCTATATTAGATGACCAGTGATAACAAGGTGCTGCTCAAAATCTTGCCAGAAGTCTATGGTCAGTGGAAAGTGGAGTGAGCAGCAAGTGCTGTTCCTTCACTGCTGACCACTTTAGGTTTCTCGCAATTTTCTTATCTATATTTGTGTTCCTCCAATTGTGAATTATTGTTTTGTAGCCTGGGTACGTAATCGTATGAAAGCTTTTGCAGGAAGTACATATTTTCTGATACCTGCATAGGCATTAGTTACTAATGGAAAAGTCATCTTTTAACCTTTCAGGAAGAAATTGAATTACCAGAAGTTCCTACAGAGCCGCTACCGACCATATCTGCAAGGGAGAAAGGTACACAAGCGATTTATAATTTATTAGCTAAATTCAGTTTTGTAGGAAGTCTTTAAACATAAAGAGCTTGTCCACTTTGTTTTGGATATTTTAACTGGCATAATTTTCCTTAGTGACATAATTTTCACTTATAGTACTCCATTTGAAAAATGAATGAACAGTGAATGGTGGGTAGCATATCTGTGAATTTTTGATGTGCATGGTCAGTGGGTGAAACTTGTGATTGGTGGTTGAAACTCCCTGCCAGTAGCACGAGCTCAGGAAAGGACTCTCAGGATCTTGTGTATATTTTTTTTCTTTTTTCTAGGTTTTGTGGTGTATTCTGAAAGAAAGCTGATGTAGCTCCACTTTACCTCTAACGGTTCTTATATATTTATTGTGGATGTGAATGTAGTTAAAGGAGGGAGTGTTTTTTCCTCTTCTTTCAATTGTTGTATCTAAATTCTAATGGTTCATAATTTGTTGTCAAAATGATGTTGCTCTGTTATTTATGCCTAAATGGTACAGCAACTTCAGGCAAAGGACAGATGTGTCGTTTAACACCAATATGTAATATTGGTGGTCAAGTTGCCCTACCGTTTAGTTTGGCAAAATTGGTACCTCGTTGTCTGCCTCACTGTTGAAATGCATTAGATTATGATATTTATGTGGTAGATAGAAACTCGACCTCATCACAGAGTGAAATTCTGTCCATTTTAGTCTAAATGCCCTTTTAACAATGTGATTGCTGTTAATCAGAGTCAATCACCCTCTCTGGCACTGAAAATTAACTTTTACAAGTGTAAAATCTCTACTTCAGATTTAAATTGTTGTAAATGTTTATTTCTCCTTCTTTAAATTCAATTTGTCTTTCCTTCTCTTTCTGTACCTGATTTGATATTGAATTTAGCCATTTAATTTAACACTTGCTTCCCTGTTCTTGAGCTGTTAATTTCACAATCCAGTTGGTTAAGGAGATGGACGGTTGTTTGTCATGTTCACTCAGATCCCAGGTTTACCTAATTGTGACATAATCAGCTCTTCTTTTCAGCAGCTTGTCACGCAAATAATATAGAAATCTAAACATGATGAGCAAGTTAAATACCCTGCCACAGCAAATTATAGCCCAATATTTAGCTGAGATATCACTCATTGTAGTGAGGACCAGTTATCTTTGGAGTCACTTGGATGAGCTCAATGTCCTTTTTCGAAAGATTTACTTCTGGATGCCAGTGCAAATCACCCCAGCTTTTGAATATGAGCAAATGTAATAATTGATTAGGATCCGAGGACCAGTGGGGAACCATACATAACATCTTTTCAAGTAGATTTAGGAGCTGAAGCCTGCTTATCTTCTGTCCACGGTTTTGTGTAAGATCTATTTGAGTCTGCTTGTTTTTGATAGGATTTAAAAGAAGCAAGATATATTATTATAAGCCTACCAGCAACGTGTTGGTAGATGGAGTTTTTCCAACTTCTTTTTAAAACATAGAAAAATGAGTAAAATGATGGATTTGTATGACAGATATTCGTAAATGAGAGACAACAAAAACAAAATAGATATAAATTATACAGAAGTGACGGTTGTTGAAGTGAAACACGACTTTATACTGCGCTTGCGGTTGGATGTTAACTTTTGAGCATGTTCTTTTTCACAAGTGCTCAATGAATCTTGCATGTTCAGACATCGCTTACCTGTTTAAAATGATAAATTGACATCATTGAATGTTTAAAATATTTATTTTGTTTAATTCCACTGTACAAAAACATGTGGTGCTCTACCAAGCAATATTTTGAACACTTGGATTTAATTAATTGGGTAGCTGGGATGGGGAGTAGGAAATGGTACACTGATAAAGGATGTTCTTGGGTTTGGAGCATGGCAGATTGGGACAGTGTGGAGGGAGCTGTTCCCTAGTTCTGAACTAGGAGCGGTTGATGCTGACATTGGATTTCAACATTCAGGTACAGTTTAGTTTGTGTCTTGTGTGGATTTTAAAAGTTATATTCTTTCAAGCAAATTCAGATGGGGAATTAACTTTTTTCTTTTTCTTAAACAGGAAAAGAACCAGTTAAAAACACAGCAAAACAAGAGATGGTGGCAGCATCATAACTGAAATTCGGACTTTCAGTGACATTGTCGTATATAATTTCTCTTCAGTATGTTTTATAGGGTTGATCATGATTCACCACCCGTTTTGAGGGTTGAGAAATTCAGACTCTACAGGCATATCAGGAGAACCTTTACTCTTTCATGACATTATTTACTTTTTTAAAATGAAAATTCCATCTTGACTTTTTTTTAATGTAGTTTTTACTTTTAAAAAGTCCAAAAACTGAGCCGTGCTGCAGAATCCTAAAGCCAGTGTTTCCTTAATATTCCTATATGAGACGTATTCTCAATCAAGCTAACGTACACATTTCAGGATCTGTTTAGTCCTAAAATTTGAAATAGTTTCCAGATAAGTCTGCACTGACCCAGTAATATAATAGTGGATAAATATGACAAGATGCATTTATATCTGTAAACTTTCAACTTTTCTTATACTATTTAAGTAAGATTCTAGGCAGTACAGCATTGAAGGGAATGCAATCACTAAGGGAATGAATAGCCAGGTGTGTAAAAAGTCCCCATAGATATAGAACATTTGGCACTGTGATGGGATACTCATTGTAAATGTATTCTGTTCTTTTAACAAATTCTCTGACATGAAACATTAAAAAATTTGAACTGTATTTAAAAAGGCTTATACCGAAGATTTTTAATTTATAGGGCTAAAAGCAGTATTATAAAATCTTTATTATATTTGTAACGTCCACATAAATAAGAGCCTCAAATGAACTCTGTAACACTGTGCGATGGAATTCTGCGGGCAGTGCTTTGGGCTAAGCATCATTGCTAAATTTGTAAATGGATAGAGTTGAGCATCATTGCTAAATTTGTAAATGGATAGAATTGAAATAATGGTTACAAAATGGAATGTAATAAGTTGATCAAGGTTTCACCTGGTTCCATTATAGTTATCCAAATTATTTTAAAAAAAAGTTTGGAACTACTTTGTAATGCCACTGGGTACTTGTAAAATCTCTTGCTGTGTGATGCTGAATTTGAAATGGAAGGTTTGGGCTTTGTAAGTAAAGATTGAAAATGATTTTTGAGCTGCTAATCAAACTTTCATTGTTCTGTTTTATAATCATGTTACAAATATGTTATTTAATTGCAGCTTGATTTCCTTAGACACCAAACAGAATAGTTTTGTACCACAAGGTTAAATTACATGTTTCTTGTCTTGTACTTGTATCCTTTGGTCACCTTATACTAGGTTCTGTTTGCATGTAGTGAAGATCTGTTCAACATGGAACTATTCTGTTAAAGCCACCTCCAGAACATTATGAAAACTCAGTCACCCTGAGTGGATACACATTTTTGTCGTAAATCCTACTGTGCACAACCATAGTTATTGAGAAATGTTTTATTATAAAAAAAGTTTTTTTTTACGTATTGCAAGGTGGTGAGAGAAGAATGGTGGTTGGTCCTTACACTAACAACCTTGTACAAGTGAAAGGCCAGGCGATATGATTGAGATTCTTAATCATGCCTGTGCCATGAGGGTGGTGCTGAATAGAGGCCAAGCATTTCGCCACAGGGAAGAAAACGTGAGGGCAAATCACCCAACTGTTGTTGAAAGCAGTTCAAGACCAGCATTGGCAAAGTGTTTGGGTGTACTGTGTGTGTGTATGCGTGTGTGTGTGTGTGTGAGTGTGTCTGGTGCATGCAGGGAGTAAGAACCTTTTTTTCTGACAAACTCGAATGACAAGTCACAGAAGTGTAAGAAATTACTTGTATATTTATTTTTAATCAGTTGTAGTAGGTACTCTTTTTAAAAGGGGTAAGCTTGCTTTCATACCTAAAATAAAACTTGTTTTCATCATTAAAATTTGAAGATTACAGCTTGATTGAAATTCTTACTTATAGCACATAACCTGATAAACTTTTGTGCATGTATCAAACACTGTACTTGGATACATGAATGTAAGATTTGTGCCCAGAAGTATTTTGCCAAACAAAATCAAAATTTCTGTCAAGGATGATTTAATGGTTGTGGCAATTGCCTTATAATCTTGGTGTTATGACCTTTTTGGTACTGTGCTTTAAAACTTACAAATTCACAGCTTTTTTGACCTCTGTAAAAACAAAAAAATTTCTACAAATTGTATTTGTTATTACAAAGTAGAATAAAAATAACCATAATTTGAATTTTGATGTTTTCTCAATAAATAGAAGTGGGAATGCAATTTTTTTTGTGGAAATGTTGCTTTAGTCTTTTAATACATATGAAACATTTTGAAATTGAAACTATGCTCGTTCATTTAGGGACCGTTGTGTTCAAAGCAACACTTGTGTTACAAATAATTATTGGAGAAGGACAATGTGGAAGTCACTTTCAATTGAAGTACTGAGGGGGGCAAATAAGGCTAACATTTAAAAAAATTATTAGATGTGCTTTAGTTGTGATGTCAATTCTTTGTCTTTTTTTAAAAAAATTGTAAAATTAATTGTGACTAACTATGACTAACCATCTCTGACAATATGATGTGTGTGCATATGTGGGATGAAAGTTTAGAAAATGTTTTAAAGATTACAGGGGTTGATAACGTAATCTGTCCATGAGTCTTCATTTAAATGAAACATGATCACATTGATGACTCAGGAGAAAGGTTGGGATTGATAAAAGGTAATTTAGCCAATCAATGTTTTTTGCCTCTACTATCCCAATTCTTCCTTCATGATATCCTCCAGCTACATTTGAAATGTGCACCTTTTTTCACCTCTAATATCATGGCTGATATTTAGCCAATTGTCACTGATTGAAGAAGCTTTTCCTGGCTTACTTTGAAGTAATTTTGATTTACTTTATTTATAACATTTATCAGTGCTGTTTCAGCTTGCTGATTCCTGTTTCAAATGATTTATTTGTCTCACACAGCTTTTGTTGCCTGTATTTGCTTTTGTTTTTACAGCCTTTGCAATTTAGATCTTGCACGCTCATTTAGAGCAATAATTGCTCTATTTGACTGCTGCAGGGTGTCCACATTCTCAATGGCCTGAAATACCAGGATTGTTATAATTAGAAAATAACATCAGAATTTACACTGGTTTCTGCATTGATCTTGATGGTCAGGTACTTTATGTCAAAATTTCCTGCCAGTCTTATTTGTGTATGCCAGAAAGTTAAAAACCGATTTAACCAGCTAAGGCAGACACTGGCCGTGAAACCATTGTCGATTGTTGAACCCATCTGGTTCAATAATTCCTTATATGGAAAGAAATCTGTCGTCCTTACCTGACCTGTATTACCTGTGGTTGACTCTTAAATGCCCTCTGAAATGGCCTAGCAAGCCACTAAGTTGTATCAAACCGCTACAGAGTCTCAAAAAAGGATTGAAACCGGTTGGACCACCCGGCATCGACCTAGGGATCTGAAACGACAATGGCAATCTCAGCCCTGTCGACCCTTCAAAGCCGTCCTTACTAACATCTGGGGGCTAGTGCCAAAATTGGGAGACCTGCCTCTCAGACTAGTCAAGCAGCAGCCTGACATAGTCATCCTCACGCAATCATATCTTTGCTGATAATGTCCCAGACACAGCCATCCCCATCCCTGGGTATATCCTGTCCCATCAGCAGGACAGACCCAGCAAAGGTGGTGGCACAGTGGTATACAGCAGTCAGGAGGGAGTTGCCCTGGGAGTCCTCAACATCAGCTCCAGACCCCATGAAGCCTCCCGCTGATTACCACGTACCTCCCTCCCTCAGCTGATGAATCAGCGCTCCTCCAAGTTGAACACCACTTGGAGGAAGCACTGAGGGTGGCAAGGGCACAGCATGTGCTCTGGGTGGAGGACTTCAATGTCCATCACCAAGAGTGGCTCAGTAGCACCACTACTGACCGAGCTGGCCGAGCCCTAACTGACATCGCTGCTCGACTGGATCTGTGGCAGGTGCTGAGGGAACCAAGAGGAAAAAACATACACGACCTCATTCCCACCAACCTCTGCCGCAGATGCATCTCTCCACGACAGTTTAAGTAGGAATGACCACCGCACAGTTGTTGTGGAGACAAGGTCCTGCCTTCACATTGAGGATACCCTCCATTGTGTTGTGTGGCACTTACCACCGTGCTAAATGGGGTAGATTTTGAACAGATCTAGCAACTTGACTGGGCAGCCATGAGGCACTGTGGGCCATCAGCAGAACTGTACTCAAAACACAATTTGTAACCTCATGGCTCAGTATATCCCCCACTCTACCATTACCATCAAGCCAGGCGATCAGCCCTGGTTCAATGAAGAGTGCAGGAGGGCATGCCAGGAGCAGCACCAGGCATACCTAAGAATGAGGTGTCTCCCTGGAGAAGCTATAACATAGCACGACTAGCGTGCCAAGCAGCATAAGCAGCAAGTGATAGACAGAGCTAAGCGATCCCACAACCAACGGATCTTTTCAAATCTAAGCTCTGCAGTCCAGCCACATCCAGTCATGAATGGCGGTGGACAATTAAACCACTCACTGGAGGAGGAGTCTCCACAAGTATACCCATCCCAAGCAGCATATAAGTGCAAAAGATAAGGCTAAAGCATTTGCTACAATCGTTAGCCAGATGTGCTGAGTGGATGATCCATCTCAGTCTCCTCTGTAGTGGTCATTCCAGCCCACCCACTTGAACTCACCACTGTAGGAATGGTGGACAATTAAATAACTCACCCAAATATCCTCATCCTCCACAATGGAGGAGCCAGCACATTGGTGCAAAAGATAAGGCTGAAGCATTCATAACAATCTTCAGCCAGATGTGCTGAGTGGATGATCCATCTCAGTCTCCTCTGGAGGTCCCCAGCATCACAGATGCCAGTCTTCAGCAAATTTGATTCGCTCCACGTGATATCAAGAAATGGCTGAAGGCCCAGGATACTGCAAGGGCTATGGGGCCTGACAATATTCCGGCAATAGTACTGAATACTTGAACTCCAGAACTTGCTGCGCCCCTAGCCAAGCTGTTCCAGTACCGCTACAACTCTGGCATCTACCTAGCGAGATGAAAAGTTGCCCAGGTATGTCCTGTACACAAAAAGCAGGACAAATCCAACCCGGCCAATTACTGCCCCATCAGTCTACTCTCGATCATCGGTAAAGTAATGGAAGGGGGTCATCAACAGTGCTATCAAGCGGCACTTGCTTAGCAATAACCTGCTCACTGACACCCAGTTTGGGTTTCGCCAGGGCCATTCAGCTCCTGACCTTGTTACAGCCTTGGTTCAAACATGGACTAAAGAGCTGAACTCCCGAGGTGAGAGTGACTGCCCTTGACATCGTGTGGCATTGAGGAGCCTAGCGAAACGGGAGTCAATGGGACTCATGGGGAAAACTCTGCTGGTTGGAGTCGTACCTAGCACAAAGGAAGATGGTTGTGGTTGTTGGAGGTAAGACACCACTGCAGGAGTTCTTCGGCCCAACCATCTTCAGTTGCTTCATCAATGACCAACCTTCCATTGTAAGGTCAGAAGTGGGGATGTTCGCTGATGATTGCACAATGTTCAGCACCATTTGTGACTCCTCAGATACTGAAGCAGTCCATGTCCAATTGCAAAAAGACCTGGACAATATCTGGGCTTGAGCTGATAAATGGCAAGTAACATTTGCACCACACAAGTGTCAGGCAATGACCATCTCTAACAAGAGAGAATCCAACCATAGCCCCTTAATGTTCAATGGCATTATCATCACTAAATCCCCCACTATCAACATCCTGGGGGTTACCATTGACCAGAAACTGAACTGGACTAGCCATATAAATACTGTGGCTACAAGAGCAGGTTACAGGTTAGGAATCGTGCAACGAGTAATTCACTTCCTAAATCACCAAAGCCTGTCCACCATCTACAAGGCACAAGTCAGGAGTGTGATGGAATACTCCCCACTTGTCTGTATGAGTGCAGCTCCCACAATACTCAAGAAGCTTGATACTGTCCAGGACAAAACAGCTTGCTTAATTCGCACCACATCCACAAACGTTCACTCCCTCCACCACTGACGCATAGTAACAGCAGTGTGTACCATCTACAAGATGCACGGCAGGAATTCACCAAGACTCCTTTGACAGCACCTTCCAAACCCACGACCACTACCATCTGGAAGGACAAGAGCAGCAGATAGATGAGAGTACCACCACCTGGAAGTTCCCTTCCAAGTCCCTCATCATCCTGACTTGGAAAATATATTGCCATTCCCTCACTGTCGCTGGGTCAGAATCCTGGATCTCCCTTCCTAACATTACTGTGGGTGTACCTACGCCACATGTTCTGCAGAGGTTCAAGAAAGCAGCTCACCACCACCACCTCAAGAGCAACCAGTGATGGGTAATATACGGTGGCCTAGCCAGCGAAGCCCACATCCCGTGAATGAATCTTTAAAAAAATTGTGCCCACTTATTCAACGTATCAATATCCATCTGCAACCATCTCACCTCCTCTTTACAACATGCTTTCTTTGTGTCATCTGCAAATTTAGCCACCATGCCTTCACTCCCCTCATGTAAGTCATTGGTATAAATTGTAAAAAGTTGAGTCCCCAGCACAGATCCCTGTGGGACTCCACTTGTCATATCCTGCCAATCAGAAAAAGACCCATTTATGCATACTCTCTGCTTTCTGCCAGCCAGCCAATCTTCTATCCATGTTAACACGTTACCCCCTACACCATAAGCTTTTATTTTCTGCAATAACCTTCGATGTGGCATTTTAACAAATGCCTTCTAGAAATCCTAGTACATCTACAGGCTCCCCTTTATCCACAGTGCTTGTTACTCATTCAAAGAACTCCACTAAATTGGTTGAACATAATTTCCCTTTCACAAAACCATGCTGATTCTTCCTGATTACCATGAGTTTTTCTAAATTCCCAGCTATAACCTCCTTAATGATTGATTCTAACCCTTTCTCCATGAGAGAGGTCAAATTAACTGGCCGATTAGTTTCCTGCCTCCCTCCCTTCTTGAATAGAGGGGTTATATTTGCTGCTTTCCAGTCTGATGGAACCTTTCAAGAATCTAGGGAATTTTGGAAAATTAACACCAACACATCTCCTACCTCAGCCACCTCTTTTAAGACCCTAGGATGAAGTCCATCTGAAGTCATTAATTAATCCTGTCATGTTACACAATACCAAGTCTAATATAACCTGCTTTCTGGTTGGTTCCAGAATGTAGTGCTGTAAGAAACTATCTCAAGCATTCTATGAACTCCTCATCCAGGCTACTACTGCCAATCTGATTTTTCCAGTTTATATCTAGATTAAAATCACCTGTTACTGACATCCCTTTATCACAAGCATTCAATATTTCTTCTTGTATACTTTGTCATAAATTGTCATAAACTGTTAGGGGGCCTGTGGACCATTCCCACTAGTAACTTCTTTCCCCTACTATTCCTCATCTCCAGCCAAACCGATTATACGTCCTGATTTCCTGAACCAAGGTCATCTCTAACTATTGCACCAATGCCATCCTTGATCAACAATGCTACCCCTCCACCTTTACCTAGCTTCCCATTCTTCTTGAATGTCATATACCCCTCATTATTCAGAACCCAATCCTTATCGTCCTGCAGCCACATCTCCGTAATGGCTATCAGATCATATTTATTTACTTAAATGTGCGCTGTCAATTCATTTACTTTGTTATGAACGCTATGCGCATTCAGACACAGAGCCTTTAGTTTTGTCTTTTTTGTTATCTTTAGTATCTAGTCTTGACTATTGGTGTGTTCTTAGGTTTATCTCTCTGCCCCTTCCTGTTATTCTAAGACCCTAATTTCCCATATTACTATTATGGTCTCATGCCTTGAATCTACCTCTTGATTTGCCACATCGACCCAAGCTTGATCTCTCAGTCCCCCCACCTTGTTTAGTTTAAAGCCCTCTGTACTTCCCTAGTTATGCGATGCGCAAGAACACTTGTCCCAGCATGGTTCAGGTGTAGACCGTCCCAACTATACAGTTCCCACTTTCCCAGTACTGGTGCCAGTGCTCCACAACCGGAACCCACTTCTCCCACACGAGTCTTTGAGCTACGTATTCATCTCTCTAATCTTATCTGCCCTATGCCAATTTGCACATAGTTCAGGTAATAATCCAGAGATTATTACAGCATCATTGTCTGTCTCCTTGTGCGCCCCTTACCAGTCATGCGGTTTGAAAAGCCTGTCTCTTTTGTAGACCCTCTGAGTCACTAGCTGGTTTAGCTTCCTGTTACAGTACTTAACACCACTTGAACCAACTGTTTTCAGGTGATTGACAGATACTGTCACTGCAGGCTAAAATTCGCTACTCACTCAGTCACTGCATCCCTCTGACGTAGCTGCCTGTCTCCTCATGCACCCCTTACTGATGCATCAAAGGATACTGAGGGAAGTGAAAGTGGAAATTGCAGAGGCACTGGCCATAAATTTTCCAGTTTTCTTTAGGCTCAGGGATGGTTACAGAAGACTGGAGAATTGCAAATGTTCAAAAAAGGGTGTAAAGATGAGCCCAGCAACTACAGGCCAGTCAGTTTAGCTTCGGTGGTGGAGAAACTTGTAATTTGGGGCAAAATTAATGGTCACTTGGACAAATGCGGGTTAACTAAGGAAAGAGCATGCATATGGAAGATCGTGTTTAACTAACTTGCGGAGTTTTTTGAAATGGTGACAGAGAGGGTTGATGAGGATAATGTTTTTGATGGACTTCCAAAAGGCATTCGATACAGTGCCGCACAACAGACGTGTGAGCAAAATTATAATTCATGGAATAAAAGGGAAAGTAGTAACCTGGATATGAAATGGCTGAATGACAGGAAACGAAGAGTAGTGTTTCATGGATGTTTTTCAGGCTGGAGGAAGGTTTGTAGTGGAGTTCCCAGGGGTTGGTGTTAGGATCCTTGTCCTTCCTGATATATATTAATGACCTAGACCTTGGTGTACAGGGCACAATTTCAAAATTTGCAGATGATACAAAACTTGGAAGCATTGTGAACTGTGAATTGGGTAGCTTAGAACTTCAAAAGGACATAGACAGGGCGGGGGGTGGGGTTGGGGGGGGTGGTGGCCAGACAAGAGGCAGATAAAGTTCAATGCGGAGAAATATGAAGTGATTAATTTTGATAGGAAGAACATGGGGCGACAATACAAAATAAAGGATGCAACCCTGAAAAGGTGCAGCAGCAGAGGGACCAAGGTGCATATGTGCAAAAGTCATTGAAGGTGGCAGGACAGGTTCAGAGAGCAGCTAATGAAATATACAGTAATAGAGGCATAGAGTACAAGAGCAAGGAGGTTACGTTGAACTTGTGTAAGATACTCGGTCGGCCTCAGCTGGCGTATTGTATTTAGTTCTGGGCGCTGCACTTTATATGTGAAGGCATTGGAGAGAGTGCAGAAAAGATTCACAAGAATGGCCCAGGGATGAGGAACTTCAGTTACAAAGATAGATCGGAGAAGGTGGGACTGTTTTCCTTGGAGAAGAGAAGGCTAAGAGGAGATTTGATAGGGGTATTCAACATCATGAGGGGCCTGGACAGAGTAGATAGGGAGAAACTTCCCACTCATGAAAGGCTTGAGAACAAGAGGACACATTTAAAGTATTTGGCAAAAGAAGCAAAAACGACATGAGGAAAAGCTTTTTCATGCAGTAAGTGGTTGGGGTCTGGACTGCACTACCTGAGAGTATGGCGGAAGCAGGTTCAATTGAGGTATTCAAAAGGGAATTAGACTGATATCTGAAAAGTAGGAACATACAGGGTTATGGGAAGAAGACGGGAGAATGGCAATAGGTGGCTTGTTCGTTTGGAGAGTGGGTGCAGACACAGTGGGCCAAATGGCTGTAACAATTCTGTGATTTCTGGGTTTTACTGCGTTCCAGATTACCCTTGGTTTACTGTTACTTTTCAAAGAGAAGTTGTGACATGAGGTTCCTCTGTCCAAATGTTACACCCTTGAGGTTCCTTGGAGAAGAGAAGGCTGAGAGGAGATTTGACAGAGGGGCCTCCCCACCCCCAAACTGCCAACGCTGAAAAAGCAGTAAGAAGCTTGGAACAGAGTCTGAAGAAACGATGATGAAGAAGGCAAGGAGAAGGACATGTTCTGTTGCTATTGTCCTCCACATGAATTGTTGGTGAGCCATACGATGAAATTGCTTTCTCGCTCCTGCTCAAAGCGATGTGAGCTATGCAGTTGAGGAAACCATACTATTTTTTTTTCCACACCCTTAGTTGTGCTACAGAACACACAAGCCTGTAACAAAGCAAACACTTTACAGCAAATTCCATCTGTTGTGGAGGATTCAGAGGGATCATCAGCTGCATGAAAAGCCTGGGACATTGGGAGGTTCTGAGTTTAAAAGATTCATCCTGGCGAAGCATCACATTTTGGGGCAGGCTATAGTGAGCTGCATCAGACTGTGTCGCAGACTGGGGCTCAGCTGCAAGAGTCTGCAAAAGAACTTTGCACTAGATGTTTCAACACAACCGTAGGCCACCATGGAGTCTGCAGCAGCTTCTGTAATTTTGAAGTAGAGGCTCAAAGGTGGTCTTCACATCGTTAATGGATGTTTAGACTGCAGTCAGTAAAAGGTGTATTTTACCATATTGACGAAGGCTGTCTTTTGGCTTCAGCAGCTTGGTGAACAGTTGCAGGAGAGCATTGCTCGAGGCTTCACTGATCTCACTGGTATCATTAGTTCTGCTTTCCCGTAGATTAGTGGCCATATAGAAGCTGTGCCAGATAATGTTGTATTAATTATATCTTTCTGCCAAGCACCTCCACTGCCTGCGCAAGTACAGTTTATACAGCTATATAAGACATGCAGCCGACAGCAGGGTCGATGTGGGACCTACCTGTTGTGAAATGCAAGTCATCTCAGGTCCTGTTAGACTGCAGCAGCCAAGCACTGAACCCTGCTGCCACTCAGTTAGCACCGTTGGGTGTACTTGTACAGGGAACACAAAAGTTAGCACACAGGTACTGCAAACAACTAGGAAAACAAATGGCATGTTGGTCTTTAATGCAAAGGGACTGGAACACAAGAAGAAGGAAGTCTTGCTACAATTGTGTAGGGCTTTGGTGAAGATCAGTTGTAGAATGCTGTGCAGAGTTTTGGTCTCCATATCTGAGGAAGGTTATACTTACCTTGGAGGCGATCCAGTGAAGGTTTGCTAGATTGATTCCTGGGATGAGAGGGTTGTCCTATGATGAGAGACCTACACATTTGGCCTACACATGCTGGTGTTTAGAAGGATGAAAGGTGATCTGAAGGGGCTTGATAGGCACTGAGAAGTTGTTTCTCCTGGCTGGGGAATCTAGAACACAGGGCACAGCCTCAGGTTGAGGTTGATTACTTAGGACTGAAAGGAGGAGAAATTTCTGCACTGAGAGGGTTGTGGATCTTTTGAATTCTCTACTCCAGAGAGTTGTGGGTGCTCTACTGTTTAGTATATTCAAGGCTGGGATAGATAGATATTTGATTGCTCAGGGAATCAAGGGATATGGGGAGAGGGCAGGACAGTGGAATTGAGGCAGAATATCAACCATGATCACGTTGAACGGTGGAGCATGCTTGAAGGGCCATATGGTCTACTGTTCTTATTTCTTATGTTAAATTATGTGGCACGATTCTTGTGTGTGAAGGCATTGTTTTTGGGACAATCTAGAAATTGGTTTCATAAGGTTGCATTAACCGGAACTTAGTGAATTGTTGCTTGTAGGAAAGGGACTTATGTCAATGCATGAACCCAATTGGGAAAGTAAGCATTTACTTGCTTGACTCAAAAGCTGCTTAACAAGAATGCTTTTTTGCTACCTTTATAAATTTGGCTCCTTTGCTCAAAACCATTAGACAGGCAGGAAAGTAAGTTGTGAGGAGGATGTAAGGATTCTGAAAAGAGACGCAGATAGGTTAAGTGAGTGGGAAAAATTTTGGCAGATGGAGTATAATGTGGGAAAATGTGAACTTGTCCACTTTGGCAGGAAGAATAGAAAAGCAGCATATTATTTAAATGGAGAGAGATTGCTGAGGTACAGAGGGATCTGGGTGTTCTGTTACATGAATCAGGAAAAGTTAGTATGCAGGAACAGCATGTGATGAGGAAGACAAATGACATGGTGTTGTTTATTGCAAGGGGAATGGAATATAAAAGTCGGCATGCTTTGATACAGTTGTACAGGGTGTTGGTGAGACCACACCCAGAGTACTGTGTACAGTTTTGGCTTCCTTATTTAAGAAAGGATAAAATGCGTTAGAAGCAGTTCAGAGAAGGTTCACTCAACTGATACCAGTGAGGGGGCATAATTTTACAGGGAAAGATTGCACAAGCTGGGCCTGTATCAATTGGGGTTTAGAAGATTGAGATGTCATCTTTTTAATACGTATAAGATCCTGAGGGGACTTGACAGGATGGATGCTGAAAGGATGGGAGAGATTAGAACTAGAGGACACAGTTTAAAAATAGAGTCTTCCATTTAAAATGGAGATGAGATGATTTTTTTTCTCTCAAGGTGTCGTGAACCTTTGTATTCTTTGCCCAGAACTCTTTCCCAGAGAGCAGTGGAGGCAGGGTCATTAAATATTTTTAAGACAGAGGTAGATAGATTCTTGACTAACAAGGGAGTTAAAGGTTATCGGGGGTAGGCAGAATGTGGAGTTGAGGCCACAATCAATCAGCCACGATCTTATTGATTGGAAAGCAGGCTCGAGGGGCTGAGTAACCTACTCCTGCTCCTAACTCGTATGTCCGTATTGATGTAAATAATTTTGAACCATGAATCTTCCAGACTCCGAAATTGCTGTGCCTTGCCATTTTGTTGCTTGTTGGCTATGGGGAAGCAGATCAAATTTATTGTTGTGGCAAATTTTGCATTTAGCACTTGCTTAATGTATCTGCATACCTGATTAACTAATGATGGAGTTGTATTCAGAGGCAGCATTGAATGGGCCTGTGGAGTAAAGTTCAGGATAGCTATAACCTCTACAATCACAACTTCTTCCAACAAGGGGGTACTCCCAATGAGCAACCTGTAAGGTTCTGAGAGGAGGAGAAAAATGTCCGTTTTACAGCAAATGGCAGAGGTGCAGAGGTAAGGTAGTTGGCAACCACAAAAGAAATACCAAAATGCAGTTGCAGCTAAGGCTTTTGTATATGCTACCAGTTTAATTACTGGACTTATATTAAAATATTTGCTTTTTCTCTAGTTCCCAACAGCTCAGGTTGTTACCTTTTATACTGGCAAGATTATTAACTAGTTCTAATGAATGGAACTGGTGCAAAATAGGATTCCTCTTTGATTGTACTGTCCTTATTGTGTCACTTGCATATGCCAACCAAAAGTGTTCCTATCTGCTAAGCAGCACTAGTGGAAAATGGAACAGAGCTCCAGTCCGCCTCCTGGTTACCAAGTTTATGAATTCTTCTGTCTTTCCCTGTCTTTCCTAACATTTTGCATGCCTCTCCATTGCTCCTGTATTTTGAATGAATTATCATCTTTCAGATCAACCCTATAAGCTAATTTCTTATTACTATATATGCCTCTATGACTTCTGATTATGAATGCTTCTTGGATTCAAGTATGGAGGTTTACTAATCCTTTCACTTTTTTTTCTGTTTGGTTTCTGTTTCCTTTTACCTACATTTATTTTCCCTTTTTATCCTGCTCACTCCTCCTTTTAACTACATATGATGCTCTTTAAACTCTTTGCAACTTCACCTCCCTATCTTGTTTCAGTGAATCTCTACTCTCAATATTGATAGCCGGTCTTTTGCCTGTAATTGGCCTGTTTAAAAATACAGCCCGTCTCTCATGTACCAACCTGGTTTACCCGAAGCCACACATGTTTTAAAGCCATAACCTTTTTACTGGCACCGGATACTGGCTGCTCATTTCTTCCCATAATTCTACTTGTGAGTTCTCTGCTAACAATGGGCTTCAGGATGGCTAAGATGCAACATGAAGGAAACTTTACTAACTTTCTTTAATAATTCAGGGAATGCAGCATTACAACCCCTCCTTCAATTTGTAGGCATCATGTTGATGTATTGCATTACTATTAGAACAGCTCATGTGTTCTGTGCTTCAAAATGCAGCATTGATAACCCTATGTGTGGAGCAGCATTGAAGCGGTAATGTTTGGGAATCCCTCTTGATGTAGCCCAATGCCAACACAATGCCTGAGCGACAAAGCCATTACCTAATCTTCGGCAGTTTGTATTGACCTCAGCCACATTGGTGACTGCTGTTCAACGATTGTCCTCAGCACTTTTTAAAATTCATTCATGGGATTATGAATGTGCCTGGCAAGGCCCACCCCTAATTTCCCTTGAGAAGGTAGTGGTGAACTGTGTTCTTGAATCATTGCATTCCATGTGGTGCAGGTACACCCACAGTGCTGTTAAGAAGGAGTTCCATGATTTTGATCCAGCAACAGTAAAGGAACAGTGAAAAATGTTTTGAGTCAGGATGGTGTGAGAATTGGAGGGGAACTTGCAGTTAGTGATGTTCTCATGCGTCTGCTGCCCATGTCCTTCTAGATGGTAGAGATCGCGGGTTTAGAAGGTGCTGTTGAAGAAGCCTTAGCATTGTTACAGTGCATCTTGTAGATGGTACACATTGCTGTCACTGTGCACCAGTGATGGAAGGAGTGAGCCTTCATCACCTCTTTTTCCTTTTGTCTGACATCTTTTGGCAATCTCTACCTATCACTGGCCCTCTATCCAGCTCTACCTGTCCCACCCCCCCTTAAACCAACTTATATTTCCCCTCTTTTCTATTTTTCCTTAGTTCTGTTGAAGAGTCATACGGACTCAAAATGTTAATTGTGTTCCTCTCCGCAGATGCTGTCAGACCTGCTGAGTTTTTCCAGATATTTTTATTTTTGTGATGGAAGGAATGAATGTTTGAGGTGGTCACTTGGGTACTGATCAAGTGTACTGCTTTGTTCTTAATGATGTTGACCTTCTTGATTGTTATTGGAGTTGCACACATACAGGCAAGTGAAGAGTATTGCATTACACCCCCTACTTGTATGTTGTAGATGATGGACATGGTTTTGGAAACTAGGAGAATTCCCAGATCCTACCTGCTCTTGTAGCCGCAGTATTTACATGACTAGTCCAGTTGTGTTTCTGGTCAATGGTAATCCCCCCAGGATGTTGATGGTCAGGGATTCAGCAATGATAATTCTTTTGAATATCAAGGGTTAGATTCTCTTTCATTGAAGATGGTCATTAACTGGCACATGTCTGGTGCAAATGTTACTTTCCACATATTACATTCCAGAACCTGCTGCGTCCCTAGCCAAGCTGTTCCAGTACAGCTACAACACTGGCATCTACCCAGCTGTGTGGAAAATTGCCCAGGTATGTCCTGTACACAAAAAGCAGGACAAATCCGACCTGGCCAATTACTGCCCCATCAGTCTACTCTCCATCATCAGTAAAGTAACAGAAGGCATCATCAACAGTGCTATCAAGTGTCACTTGCTTAGCATTAACCTGCTCACTGATGTCCAGTTTGGGTTCTGTCAGGACCAATCAGCTCATGACCTCATTACAGCCTTGGTTTAAACTTGGGCAAAAGAGCTGAACTCCCGAGGTGAGGTGAGAGTGACTGCCCTTGACATCAAGGCAGCATTTGACCAAGTGTGGCATCAAGGAGCCCCAGCAAAACTGGAGTCAGTGGGAATCAGGGGGAAAACTCTCTGCTGGTTGGAGTCATATCTAGCACAAAGGAAGATGGTTGTGGTTGTTTGGAGGTCAGTCATCTCAGCTCCAGGACATCACTGCAGGAGTTCCTCAGGGTAGTGTCCTAGGCCCAACCGTTTTCAGCTGCTTCATCAATGACCTTTCTTCCATCATAAGGTCAGAGGTGGGGATGTTCACTGATGATTGCACAATGTTCAGCACCATTCATGACTCCTCAGATACTGAAGCAGTCCATGTCCAAATGCAGCAAGACTTGGACAATATCCAGGCTTGGGCTGACAAGTGGCAAGTAACATTCGCACCACACAAATGCCAGGCAATGACCATCTCCAACAGGAGAGAATCCAACCATCGCCCCTTGATGTTCAATGGCATTACCATCACTGAATCCCCCACTATCAACAGTCTGGGGGTTACCATTGACCAGAAACTGAACTGGACTAGCCATATAAATACTGTGGCTACAAGAACAGGTCATAGGCTAGGAATCGTGTGCCGAGTGTCTCACCTCCTGACTCCCCAAAGCCTGTCCACAAGGCACAAGTCAGGAGTGTGATGGAATACTCTCCACTTGCCTGGGTGAGTGCAGCTCCCATAACACTGAAGAAGCTGGACACTGTCCAGGACAAATCACCCTGCTTGATTGACACCACATCCACAAATATTGACTCCCTCCACCACCAATGAACAGTAGCAGCAGTTTATACCGTCTACAAAATGCACTGCAGGAATTCACCAAGACTGCTTAGGCAGCACTTCCCAAATCCACGACCACTACCACATAGAAGGACAAGGGCAGCAGACACATGGGAACACCACCATCTGGAGCTTCCCCTCCAAGTAACTCACCATCCTGACTTGGAAATATATCGCCATTCCTTCACTGTCGCTGGGTCAAGATCCTGGAACTCCCTAACAGCACTGTGGGTATACCTACACTACATGGACTGCAGCAGTTCAAGGAGGCAGCTCACCACCACCTTCTCAAGGGCAACTAGGGATGGGCAATAAATGCTGGCCCAGCCAGCGAAGCCCACATCCTATGAATGAATAAAAAAAAATCAGCTCAAGCTGGAACTTGTCTAGGTCTAGCTGCATGCAAGTAAGAACTGCTTCACTGTTTGAGAAGTTGTGAATGGTATGAAAGACTGTGCAATCGTTAGTGAACATCCCCATTCTGACCTTATTATGCAGGGAAAGACATTGGTGAAGCAGCTGAAAATGGTTGGGCCGAGGATATTACCCTGAGGAACTCCTACAGTGATGCCCTGCAACTGAGATGATTGGTCTCCAACACCCACAATCATCCTCCTTTAGGCTAGGTATGCCTCCAACCAGCGGAGAGCTTTTTCCAATTTCTACTGACTTCAATTTTGCTAGGGCTCCTAGCAAACACACTCAGCTAAATGCTGCCTTGGTGTCAAGGGCAGAGTCACTCTTATCTCACCCATGGGATTCCGGTCTTTTGTCCATGTTTGGACCAAGGTTGTAATGGGGTCTGGGGTTGAGTGTCCCTGATGGAAACCACACTGAGCATAGGTAATTGCTGCTTCACGGCACTGTTGATGGCATCTTCCATCACTTTGGTGGGTGGATCTGCAGTAGTGCACGCATGACGTAGTGATTGAACAGTGGTTAGTATCCTGCCTTGTGTCTGCGACAACCTCACCTTGAATCCAATTCACGGCTCAGCTTGCTTCACAGGTCTGGTAGCGCAATGGTTATGTTACTGGGCTAATAATCCAGAGGCCTGGATTAATGTGCCAGGGACATAAATTCAAATTCCACTGTGGCAGCTGGCACATGTAAACTCAATTAATTAAATAAATCCAAAATTAAAAAGCTGTTATTAATAATTGTGATCATGAACTACTGGATTGTCATAAAACCCATCTGGGTTCATCAATGTATTCAGTGGGATGGAAGTGTCGTGGTCATTATGCAAGTTAGTAATACAGAAAATCTACGTTCAAATCTTACTGCAGCAGTTTGAGGATTTGAAGTTTGTTTGCAGCTGATTCCTGTACCGTGTAGAAACTTAAGGAAATTTTGTGCATCTTAGGGGACCACATGTGCAGGAAGTGTCTCCAGCTGCTTGAGCTCGAGCTCTGGGTTTCCTAGCCTAAGAAGCAGCTGGGGTCATAACTGAGGATGAGAGTCTCCTGAATGTTCTAAGGGTTGGTCATCCAATAGGCAGGACGAGCTCAGGATAGTTGGTAGTTGGCCATCTGGAAAAGGCAGGAGGTGCAGGAAGCTTCGGGGTGCGTGCCGCATACAATGGGTACACGAGACTGGAAAGTGCTGGGAGAGACGACACCTAAGGATTGCAGTCCAAACTATGACACTAGTGGGCAAGGAACTACACAGGAGAGAACAGCATAGAATAGAAATGCAGTCATTATAAGAGATTCCGTAGTTAGGGGGTCAGACAGGCATTTCTGTAACTCATTATGAGTCCTGCATGCTCTGTTGCCTCCCTGGTGCCAGACTGGCATAGTGGACATGTAACTGGAGTGAGGCCAGAGGCCCAGGCTATTGCTGTGGGGACATTGTGGTAGCTGGTGGACTTTCAGTTCTAATTCAGTTACTAAATCTGGAATTGAAAATAATCTCAGTAATGGTGACCATGAAATTATAGATTGTTGTAAAAACCCATCTGGTTCACTAACGTCCTTTAGGGAAGGAAATCGGCCACCCTTACCTGGTCTGGCTTACACGTGACTCCAGACCGACAACCATGTGGTTGACTCTTAACTGCCCTCCGAAATGGCTGGGCAAGCCACTTAGTTCGAGGGTAATTAGGGATGGTCAACAAATGCTGGCCTTTCCAACGATGCCCACCAAATACTGGCATTTCCAACGATGCCTACATCCATGAAAGAATTAAAAAAACCAAGAAAGTGCAGAATATTCTGCAGGGTTAAGGGAGTGAGCCTGAAGTGTATTGGTCAGCTACTTATCCAGATGAGCTATCAGGGACACAATTAGAAGTTATACTTAATTACCAGTACACATTCACATACAGGTAAATGAAATATATAGCTTGCTCTGCTCATGCAGAAGCTCTTTATCACACTTCAATAATGAAAAATTGGTTAAACACTCTGTTAAACTGTTATTGTTTTACAATGGACTGGGCTGTTTAAAATCAGCTGTCCTGTAGTCAAAAAGGGGGAAACACCACGTTTTAATCCAAATACACAAATGCAACAGTCAGTATTTTAAAAAAATGTTCGGATGACACTCTGGCTGTGGCATATGTCTCCTCCGTTAACATGTGCGCATAACATATTGTTACTGATGACTAAGCCTCTTGTAAAATAATGTAAATTAGCTGGTGGGTGGCTGCAAGGGTAGCAATGTTTCATACTCTTCCCACGTTGAAACATTTTTTTTCATTGGGTTGTCTGAGTCAGCCACAGCACTTTAAACATGTCAGAAGAACTGCACCCTCCAGAGTCACAGTGACGCTGGCAGCTTTCCCACTGGTAGTTCCTGTTGCTACTCACTTGCAAGTGCCGACGTCAAGCTAAGAATATTACCTGTGAAATCTGACCTTTTTATTTGAAATCAATGCACCTTATTCAGTGCATGCATATGAATTTAAATGGGCTTGCTGCCTGACTCAGTTTTTTGCTGCCGAATATCACTCCTGAGCATTATCTTGATGTCTCACTGCATGATTTGGATTTCACTTCCTCTCTGTGGGAATTGGACTTTCAAGTCCAGTCCCACACTCCCAAGATTGCACTTCACCAGTGATGTGTCAGCAAATTTGCTGACTATGGCTGACCTTATGTTTTTAAGTTCTGAAGTGGTACGCTGTAATGCCATTTTTACTTTAGTTTCAACATTTTATTGAAACAGTGAATCTCGTGTTAGTCTTAAATATTCCTCACTACAGCCAAGTGGTATATATGACTTTGATCTTGCCTTTTATTATTTAAATGTAAGATGTGCTCCCTTTCCCTTTCAGAGGTCTGCAGCACCTAAGAGGCTCTGAACCTGACATTAGGAGGTCCTTGTACAAATCCAAAGCCTGGCTTGTTGCCATTAGTTCTTTTTAAGCCTGAGCACTGCTAACAGTTCCAGCACCCGCTCCTACATTTTTAATTGCTTTTCTCTTTTGCTGTGGCAGTAGGGTTCCCCACATCTCTCTCACCCACGCACACACATTTATTTCCAAATTAAGAAGGAGGATAAGCAGTCTGTTGCCAGGCACGACTGAGAGAGTCTATTAGGAGCTACATACTGAGGGATGGAAACTCATCTCCGCGGGGTCGGGGCGGGGGGGGTGGTGCCTGCGACGGGTTTCGTGGCAGGCGGGAGTGGAAATTTCGGAGAGCGGCCAAGTATCAGAATCCCGCCGATGGGAAATCAGTTGGAATTTTCCCCTCGCCCCTTTCATGGTGGGCTGGATTTCCCGCTGATCCATGGGGGGAGCCCCATTTGCATGCATTACCATGTCATGAATACTCATTAAAAACACTACTCGTTGGAATTACATTCCACCTCCCAATCTTGTCCCACATCAATGGGAAATTAGACAAGTCTAAATCACGTTTGGAAGTGAGTGGCGTGCAGCTGTCGGCCCTCACTTCACTCATGACTTTGAGCTGAGTGCAACATTCAAAGCCGACCTGCAGCAGCAAAGCCCTGGGTTCTCACCAATAACAGTGATGCCACACTGGTGGGGGCGCAGAGTAGGTCTCCTCACGTGCTTCCTCTGTAACCTGGGAGGGTGTGTCCTGCAGGGCTCAGGCAGGACTGCACTGTGAGACAGAGACCAGCATTGCAACCGGGAGAGGGGGTAGTGGGTGAGAAGGATTACGGAGATATTGGGGACAATGGGCTATGGTGGGGTTGAGGGGGAGGGTGAGGAGGACAGATACATGGAGGACAATGGTAGGGTTGAAGGGGTAGGGAATGATGGCAGGCAGAGGTGTGACCGAGGGTGGGGAAGCTGGAGCCTGACATGGAAGACCAGAAAACAGACACAGAATGGGGCGGATGGGAATTGGAGGGGATGTACACAGACTCCAGAATATAAGGGGGGCAAGGTGGGAGTTGTGCTAGTGTGGCACAAGAGGGATGGGTTGCATGGAGACTCATGGAGGTGGGGGAGGGGAAAGGCTTGCACAAGGGACAGGTTGCATGGAGGAGGCAGGTGCGGAGAGAGAGACTGTGTTGTCATCAATAAAGAAGGAAGGAATAGGGGAGCTCATTGAAAGACAGTCATAGTCCCTGGTCAGGGTGAGAGATTAAAGGCAATCCTGGGGCTCTGTGGACCTCTCAGTCAGGATGAGAGATTAAAGGCAGCCCTGGGGTTTAGCAGGCCATGCTACAGGGTTATATGTGGCATGCAGGTCATAATTTCGCTGCAGGGAGGGATAAGGTTTGTGTGCTCAATTGGGATAAGGCACAGCTTGGTCTTACCATTGGTGGCCATGGGCTTGTCTGGCTCAGTACTGGGTTGTGGATGAGATGGTCAGGGTTAGGGGAAGCATCTGCAACCTGTAACTCGGGAAAACATAATAAGGAGAGGGTACGCAAAGCTTTCCTGGTTGGCTGGTGAGGGGTGGGAGCATTGGTCCTTGGTATGTGACAGTGCACGCAGCTTCGAGATGGGGAGGGCTGAGCTCCACATGGGGCATGGGGACACCTTTTTTTTAATTCGTTAATGGGATGCCTTGCTGGGAGTTGGAGTGGAGCCCACCTGCGGGGAAAAGCTGGGAGCTGAGGAACGCCTGTAAATACAGACCGGGGATTGCAGATCAGTCTACGTGGCTGGGAGATGGAGTGGAGCTGAAGAACGCGCTGTTTTGCTGTTTCACTGTTTCACTGATTTAGCTGCTGTGAGGCTGCATTCGGGGTAAAAGTAAAAAAGCAACTGTGAGGTCACAGGAAGCTAGTAAGTTGATTGGCTGGTAAGTGCTCAGTCAAAGGGACAGTGTGTGAAAAAGCAGCTTAGGTAGATCTATAAATAAAAAGAACTAAAACATTAAAATAAAATAACAAAATGTGAAAACTTTAAAATTAAAATCAAACAATAAAGATTTAAAAAAGTGATAAAAAATAAAGTAATTTAAACAAACATCTAAATCACATACCTTGTAGTTAAGAAGCATATAACCTTCAGTTGTCAGTGGTACTGGTATTCAATAAACACAGTAAATTGTAGCATACATAGGAAGAAGCTAATTGAAGTAAATTAACTAAAAAGCACTAAGTTAGAATGGCGGGACAGGTGTTATGTTGCAGCTGTGAGATGTGGGAGCTTTTGGACACCAAGGTGATCCACGACAAACACGTCTGCAGGAAGTGCAAGCAGCTTGAGGAATTCCGAATCAGGATTATTGATCTGGAAGCCGAAATGCAGACACTGCGCAACATAAGGGAGGGGGAGAAATACCTGGATACTTTGTTCCTGAAGACAGTTACACCTCTTAGAAGAGGGTCATCTGTTTTGGTCAGCAGTGAGGAACAGGAGAATGTGACTGTCAGTGAGGCAGGTAATGGGACCGAGCAGACAGGAGGGGAGGAGCCTCAGGCTTTGCAATTGTCAAACAGGTTTGAGGTGCTCACAACTTGCGTGGATGAAAGCGAAGTCTGCAAGGTGGATGAGCTGGTTGGCCATGGCACTGTGGCACAGGAAGCCATTCAAGCGGAGGGTGGGGGGGGAGCAAGAGGAATGTAGCAGTAGTAGGGGATAGTATAGCAAGAGGGATTGACACTGTTCTCTGCAGCAAAGAGCAATAGTCCAGACGGCTGTGTTGCCTGCCCGGTGCCAGGGTTCGGGACATCTGCTCGGGGCTGGAGAGAAACTTGCAATGGGAGTGGGAGTGGGAGGATCCAGTTGCCGTGGTCCATGTAGGCACCAATGACATAGGTAGAACTAGGAAAGAGGCTCTGCAAAGTCAGTATGAGGAGCTAGGTACCAAATTAAGAAGCAGAACCTCAAAGGTAATAATGTCTGGATTTTATCTGAGCCACGTGCAAATTGGTAAAGGGCAAATAAGATAAGAGAGACGAATGTGTGGCTCAGAGACTGGTGTGGGAGCAGTGGGTTCCGGTTTGTGGGGCACTGGCATGAGTACTGGGGAAGGTGGGGGCTGTACCGTTGGGGCGGTTTATACATGAACCATGCTGGGACGAGTGTCCTTACAAATCGCATAACTAGGGAAGTAGAGAGGGCTTTAAACTAAACAAGATGGGTGAGGGATCAAGCATGGTACAGGTAGCAAGTCAAGGTGTAGAGTCAAGACAGGAGAGCAAAATAGTAATATGAGAAATGAGGGTCAGAGATGGCAGGAAGGGACAAAGAGAAAAAGCCTAAGAATACATCAGCAGTCAAGACTAGATGTTACAAAGGTAACAAAAAGACAAAACTGAAGGCCCTCTATCTCAATGCACCTAGCATTCATAACAAAGTAATTTAATTGATGGCCCACACTGAAGTAAATAAATATGATCTGATAACAATTACAGAGATGTGGCTGCAGGGCAACAAAGACTGGGTCCTTAATATTGAGGGGTACATGACATTCGAGAAGAATAGGAAGCTAGGTAAAGGTGGAGGGGTAGCACTGTTAATCAAAAAGGGCATTGGTGCAATAGTTAGAGGTGACCTTGGTTCAGGAGATCAGGATGTAGAATCGGTTTGGCTGGAGATGAGGAATAGTGGGGGAAATAAGTCCTTAGTGGGAGTGGTCAACAGGGCCCCTAACAGTAGCCACAGTGTAGGACAAAGTATTCAAGAGAATACTTGTGATAAAGGGATAGCAATAATCATGGTTGATTTTAATCTCATAAACTGGAAAAAAGCAAATTAGCAGTAGTAACCTGGATGAGGAGTTCTTAGAATGCCTTTGAGATAGTTTCTTAGAGCAGCATATTCTGGAAACAACCAGAGGTCAGATTATATTAGACTTGGTATTTGGTAATATGACAGGATTAATTCATGACCTCAGAGTAAAGCACCCCCAGGTAGCAATGACCACAATATGATTGAATTTTACATCCAGTTTGAAAGGGAGAAGAGCAGGTCTAAGACTAGTATCTTAAACTTAAATAAGGGCAACTATGTGGGGATGAAAGCTGAGCTAGCTGAAGTGAACTGGGAAACTAGACTAGAGGATAGATCAATAGAGAAGCAGTGGGAGACATTTAAGGGGATAGTTCAGAGTATTCAGAATAAGTACATTCCTACTATAAAGAAAAGTTCTAAGGGGAGGACCCACCATCTGTTGGTTAATTAAAGATGTTAAGGAAAGCATCAAACTTAAGGAAAAAGCATACAACTCCGCAAAGATGAGTGGCAGGACAGATGATTGCCCAGAATTTAATGAATGGCAGAGAATGACTAAAAGGTTAATCAAGAGAAAGAAATTAGAGTATGAGAGAAAGCTGGCTATAAATGTAAAAATGGATAGCAAGAGTTTCTACAGGTATTTAAAAAGGAAAAGAGTAAGTAAAGTGAGTGTTGGCCCTCTAAAGAATGACAGTGGGGCGTTAATTGTAGATAATAAATAAATGGCGGAAGAAATGAACAAATATTTTGCTTCTACACAAATATTGTGTTCACTCTAGGGGATACAAAAAACATTCCAGTAATAGCTGCAGATCAGGAGGTGAATGGGAGAAAGGAACTTGGTGAAATTGAAATCACTAGGGAAATGATACTGATCAAATTGATAGAGTTGTGGGCTGACAAGTCTCCGGGTCCAGACGGACTACATCCTAGGATCTTGAAAGAGGTGGCTAATGAGGTAGACGGTGTGCTGGTGTTAATTTTTCAAAGTTCGCTAGATTCTGGAAAGGTTCCATCAGATTGGAAAGTAGCAAATATAACCCCTCTATTCAAGAAGGGAGGGAGGCAGAAAACAGGAAACTGTAGACCAGTTAGCTTGACATCTGTTGTGGGGAAGTTATTAGAATTGATTGTTAAGAGGGTTATAGCTGGGCACTTAGAAGAACTCAAGGCAATAGGGAAGAGTCAACATGGTTTTGTGAAAGGAAAATCATTTTTAACCAATTTATTGGAGTTTTTAGAAGGAGTAACATGCACAGTGGATTAAGAGGAGCCTGTAGACGTACTGTACTTGGATTTCCAGAAGGCATTTGGTAAGGTGCCACATCAAAGATTATTACAGAAAATAAAAGCGCTTGGTGTAGGGGTTAACATATTAGTATGGATAGAAGATTGGCTGGCTGGCAGAAAGCAGAGAGTGTGCATAAATGGGTCTTTTTCTGATTGGCAGGGTGTGACGAGTGGAGTAACACTGTATTGGAGCCTCAACTTTTTACGATTTACACCTAACATTTAGATGAGGGGAGTGAAGACATGGTAGCTAAATTTGTAGATGACACAAGGATAGGTAGGAAAGTATGTTGTGAAGAGGACATGAGGAGGTTGGAGATGGATATAGATAGGTTGAGTGTGTTCACAAAGATCTGGAAAATGGAGTTTAATGTGGGAAAATGTGAAGTTGTTCAGTTTGGCAGGAAGAATAAAAAAGCAGAGTATTACTTAAATGGAGAACGGCTGCATAATTCTGAGATGCAGAGGGATCTAGGTGTTCTGGTACATGAGTCACAGAAAGTTAGTATGCAGGTACTGCAAGTAATTAAGAAGGCTAATGCAATGCTATCCTTTATTACGAGAGGGAACATAAAAGTAAGGACGTTATGCTTCAGTTATACAGGTCATTGGTGACACCAGACCTTGAATACTGTGTGTGGTTTTAGTCTCCTTATTTAAGGAAGGATGTAAGTGCATTGGATGCGGTTCAGAGGAGGTTTACTAGATTAATAGCTGGAATGAGTGGGTTGTCTTATGAGGAAAGGTTGGACAGACTGGGCTTGTTTCCACTGGAGTTTAGAAGAGTGAGAGGTGATTTGATTGAAGTATACAAGATCCTGAACGGCCTTGACAAGTTGGACATCAAAAGGATGTTTCCTCTTGTGGGTGAGTCCAGAACTAGGGGGCACTGATTTAAAATTAAAATTTTAGGACAGAGATGAGGAGAATTTTTTTCTTTCAGACGGTTGTGTGACTTTGGAATTCTTTGCTTTAAAAGCTGGTGGAGGCGGGGTCATTTAATATTTTTAAGGCAAAGGTAGGTAGATTCTTGATAGGCAAGGGAAGCAAAGGTTATCGGGGTTAGATGGGAATGTGGAAATCGAAACACAAGAAGATCAGCCATGATCTTATTAAATGGTGGAGCAGGCTCGAGGGGCCGAATGGTCTACTCCTGTTCCTATTTCTTATGTATGTTCTTATGTGGGCATTACTGGCTAGGCCAGTATTTATTGCCCATCCCTAATTGCCCTTGAGAAGGTGGTAGTGAGCTGCCTTCTTGCACTGCTGCAGTCCATGTTGTGTAGATACACCCACAGTGCTGTTAGAGATGGAGTTCCAGGATTTTAATCCATCGACAGTGAAGGAACAGTGATATATTCCCAAGTCAGGATGGTGAGTGCCTGGAGGGGAACTTCTGGGTGGTGGTGTTCCCACGCGTCTGCTGCTCTTCTCCTTCTAATTGGTAGTGGTCGTGGGGTTGGACAGTGCTGTTTAAGGTGGCTTGGTGATTTCCTGCATTGCATCTTGTAGATGGTACACACTGCTGCTACTGTTCGTTGGTGGTGGAGGGAGTGAATGTTTGTGGATGGGGTACCAATCAAGTGGGCTGCTTTGTCCTGGACAGTGTCAAGCTTCTTGCATGCTGTTGGAGCTGCACTCACCCAGGCAATGGGAAAGTATTCCATCACACTCCTGACTTGTGCCTTGTAGATGGTGGACAGGCTTTGGGGAGTCAGGAGGTGAGTCACTCGCTGCCGGATTCCTAGCCTCTGACCACGGTATTTATATGGCTAGTCCAGTTCAGTTTCTGGTCAGTGGTAACCCCCAGGATGTTGATAGTGGGGGATTCAGCGATGGTAATGCCATTGAATGTCAAAGGACGATGGTTAGATTCTCTCCTGTTGGAGATGGTCATTATCTGGCACTTTTATGGTGTGATTGTTACTTGCCACTTGTCAGCCCAAGCCTGGATATTGTGCAAGCCTGCATATTGCTGCATTTGGACATGCATTGCTTTAGTACCTGAAGAGTTGCGAATGGTGCTAAAAATTGTATAATCATCACAGAACATTCCCACTTCTGACCTTATGATGGAAGGAAGGTCATTGGTGAAGCAACTGAAAATGGTTGGGCCTAGAATGCTACCCCGAGGAACTTCTGCAGTAATGTCCTGGAACTTAGATGAATGACCGCCAACAACCACAACCACCTTCCTTTGTGCTAAGTATGACTCCAACCAGTGAAGAGTTCTCCCCCGATTCCCATTGACTCCAGTTTTGCTAGGGCTCCTTGATGCCACACACAGTCAAATGCTGCCTTGATGTCAAGGGCAGTCACTCTCACCTCACCTTGGAATTCAGCTCTTTTGTCCATGTTTGAACCAAGGCTGTAATGAGGTCATGAGCTGAATGGCCCTGGCGGAACCCAAACTGAGCATCACTGAGCAGTGCCATTTGATAGCACTGTTAAGGACCCCTTCCATCACTTTACTTATGATGGAGACTGATGGGGCGGTAATTGGCCGGGTTGGATTTGTCCTGCTTTTTGTGTACAGGGACATACCTGGGCAATTTTCCACATTGGGTAGATGCCAGTGTTATAGCTGTACTGGAACAGCTTGGCTAGGCGCGTGGCAATTTCTGGAACACAAGTCTTCGGTACTATTGCTGGAATATCGTCAGGGTCCATAGCCTTTGCAGTATCCAGTGGCTTCAGCTATTTCTTGATATCACGTGGATTGAATCAAATTGACTGAAGATTGGCATCTATGATGCTAGGGACCTCCGGAAGAGACCGAGATGGATCATCCACTTGGCCCTTCTGGCTGAAGATTGTTATGAATGCTTCAGCCTTATCTTTTGCACCAATGTGCTGGCTCCTCCATTGTGGAGGATGAGGATATTTGGGTGAGTTATTTAATTGTCCACCATTCCTACAGTGGTGAGTTCAAGTGGGTGGGCTGGAATGACCACTACAATTAAAGTGGAATCCAGAGTTACTAGGGGAGGATGGAGAATAAACAGAGGGAGCTCTATCTGAGGAAGATTGGAAGGACCCAAACAATGACAGGAGGAGGGTCAAAGCTGGTTTCAAAGTAAAAATGCAGCATTACCATCTTGGAGCCCAAAATTGTTGCGCAATTTGAAATCGAAAGTAGAAAAGAATCTGTACGGGAGGGGTCTGAGTAAGTGTGGGAGGTCTCAGGAGGCACCCTTGAAGTCTCGACATTGAAATAGAGTCAGGGCTGAGAGAAAAGACTTCCTTAAGATGGATCAGTTGGAGCCATTGCCTTTTGGTGTGCTTCAACGAGAGACTGCAGGAGTCATTGACTTCAAACTTTTGAGGTGAATCACACGGCACACTATATTGGTTTAGGCATTAGTGTGTTCACAGCCAACATTCACCGAAAGTAACTCTTTTGAGTACAAACCCGTTTCCATTTGTTTCAGATGAAGTTATATTGTTTCATAGTTTGCCATTGTAAGATTTGAACTCTTGATCTTGGGGTTATAAACCCAGTACCATAACCACTGGGCTAGTCATTGACTTTGGAATGCAGTTTCTCTGTTTGAGCTTTAACAGAGGGGTATGTGACAATGGAAAATGCAAGCAACCCTTAAGGAAGCACAGCTGCTACATATCTACCAGATCATCAATGAAAGCCTCTAATGTGCTTTCTCCAATTGGCATCGATAATGGGCCAAAGGGCATCCAGTCATTGCTGAAGTTCAAGTTGAGCTTGATCAGCATAGCAGGTCAGAGATTGCAGGAGTGCCTTTGGGAAGGTGGCACATTTCATGAATGTGTCCAAACCGCTTCCAACCTCTGTGGGGTTGAGATGTCAAGTACCAGGGTTGGCATCGTGGCCACCTAGGTCTGAGTGTGCACCTCAGCTGCAAGGCTGTACAGCGAAAAGCTAGTAGTGCAGACACAGCTGTAGGGCATGACATTGGCTTTCTGTTTGTGAGTGAGAGGTCTACTGTATCTGTCTAGTGTTCATTAAGCTATTACATCTATCAGTCCAGGGAGAAGGTGTATTGAATAATGACGCCTCTGTTCAATACTGCCTTCTTGATGGCAATGATCCGACTGAGGAGGAGAAGAAGGGCTGCTGCGGCCTAGTCCAGCTTTCAGAGAAGGCCCAGCCTGGGGTCCATGGTCCAGGGGAGCCCCAGCAAGACCCAGAGTATGAGGATGTTAAACCCATCCCAAGGAGGCGACACTCACGACCAAGGGTTTATCGGGGATGTCCGACAGACAAGGCTGCGCCTGTCTGTGCTTGTCAAGAGATGTAGTGGATCAAAAATGCCACATTCTGCAGGAGGATCTAACTGCCCTGGGAGGACATCACCTGCCAGTGTCGCTGAAGGTTCAATTTTTTTGCCTGTGGATAATTCTAGGTTTCCATAGGGGACCTACACAGCATCTCATAGTCCTCAGCACATAAATGAATCAAGGAGGTGACAGATGCCCTGTACAGTAAGGCTCATCATTATGTGAAGTTCATACTTGATGAAGCTAGCCAGGCTGCTAGATTTCTGGGATTTGCAGCGATCTCAGGCTTCCCCAGAGTACAGGATGCAATCGATTGCCCACATGTGGCTTTGAGAGCTCCAGGGCAGCAGTCTCTGAAGTTCGTTAGCAGGAATGGGTTCACTCCCTAAACATTCAATTGGTGTGCAATCATCAGAAGCACATCATGTATGTTTGTGCCAGGTACCCTGGGAGTTCCCATGACTCATAAATCATGCGTCACTCCCGGGTGCCTCACATACTTGAAGGGCCTTAGCGAATATAGGACTAGCTGCTTGGGAATAAGGGGTACCAGCTCAAAGAATGGCTCATGACATCTGTGCATTATTCTCAGAGTGCCGCAGAGAAGAGGTATAATGTGGTGCACAGGTTGACACGATTCATCATTGAGCAGGCCATTGGCATCCTGAAGATGTGTTTCCGTTGTTTGGACCGCTCAGGTGGGGCTCTGCAGTACTCCCCACAGAGAGCGGCCCCCATAATCGTGATCTGCTATGCCCTTCACAACCTGGTGCTTCAAAGGTTGAGGGATCCCTTGCCAGAGGGAGACATGGAGGAGGCCGAGAGCTCCTCAGATGATGAAGAACAAGAAGGGCAGGAATCTGAAGAGGGAGATGAGGATCAGCTTCTACGTGAAGACGCCATCGAAGAAGCAGAATGTGGAAGATGTGCCCGTGCCACGCTGACAGCCACAAGATTCCAGCAGGAGTAAGGTGAAGGCAACGGGACATGGCCACATTTCTTCTGTTCCTTAGTGCCATGCCAGTGCACTGAAAGTCTTTACAACCAGTAACATCGAGAGCAACTTCAGCATTCGGACTGCACCTTCAACCCTCATGATTCACCAGGCCCTAATCTTTGGAAAGGTCACCGGCAAAACCTGTATCGTTGCGCTCTGGGAAGTGAAAGTCTGCACATCAGTGCAAATGCTCCGTCAAAGGACTTGATGCAGTTGTCATTACCTTAATGAGAAACTTTTAGCAGACACTGAGATGTGTGCATGTTTGGAGACACCATCATGACTGCAGGTCTTGTGCTTTGGCACTACCAATGAAGACAGCCTTCTGATTCTGAGGACTAATTACAGCTAAGCCTCCAAGGCTACTGATCATGCCTAATTCCTTTTGTCTTGTAAGGAGTATAAGTTACTAAAGCATTTTGCAAAGATTTCCATAAGACCATAAAACGTAGGAGCAGAAGTAGGCTATTCGGCCCATCAAGTCTCCTCCGCCATTAAATGAGATCACGGCTCATCTGAAAATCCTCAACTCCACTTTCCTGCCTTTTCCCCATAACCCTCAATTCCCTTACTGATTAAAAATCTGTCAATCTCAGCCTTGAATATACTTAGCGAGCCAGCCCCTACAGTCCCTTGCTGTAAAGGATTCCACAGATTCAGTACCCTTTGAGAGAAGAAATTCCTCCTCATCTCCGTCTTAAATGGGTGACCCTTTACTCTGAGATTATGCCCTCTGGTCCTAGACTCTCCCACAAGGGGAAACAGCCTCTCAGCATCTACCCTGCAGTGACTGGTCTTCTTCATATGAAGCCTCATCATCCTCCTTTGAGGTGGGCTGAGGCTTATGGTAGCTCTGCTTGCCTATCTGGATCTGCTGGTGCCTGTAAGAGAGGCAAGATAGATTTAGTTCATGAACAGGCTGAATGCAACATTGCATGTCACTCACTGAGAATGTCAGGATGTGATGAACTCATGGAGGGCACATCCATACTGGCTTCCTGGGAGAGGCCGATCTTGCCTTACCCACAGGAGCGATTTCTGTCCTCTCCCACCAACTCGGTGGCATCCTCCTTGATTTTGGAGAGCTCCTGGATGGCGGCCCTCCCCCCTCCGTTCTGGGATCTCTCCTTCTTGCTATGGGCAAGCTTGGCCTGCATGGAGACAAATGGATGGAATGTGACGCACGAGAGTTTTGGAAGCATGCATGCCTACTGTGTGTGCTGAGCCGACCCCTGTAAGGGCTGTGGATGATGCTTGTGCAGCATGATAGATGAGATACTGGTGATGTTAAAGTGTCCGTGAGACAATCAGTGGTTGATGTGTCCCCCGCTAATATTGTGTACAATCCTTAAGCTGTGCAACCCTTTGAGTGCATGGTGCCATTATGAGAGTGTGAGATTGGAGTGAGCTGAAGGTTAACTTATCCTGACAGAGCAGATGTGATCATTCATCCTCTTCCTGCGCTGGATTGCGCTTCTTGGGTGGGTGTCCGATGAACTGACCTCCCTTGCCACCACCTCCCAGGGCAGCAAGGTGAGGCTGGTGGGCTTCCTGGGGTAGAGGACAGCCTGGTGTTGGCGGACTCCACGGACGAGGGCCTCAAGGGAGTCATTGCTGAACCTTGATGCAGCTTCTCTCTTGGGCGCAGCCATCTTGAAACGATTCCTCCACACAGCTGAGCTAGAGAGAGTGAATTTGTGTGTTTGGGTAGGTGTTTAAGTATGGCGCCCGGACCACCAACCCATTAGGTTATGGTGGTACAGGCGAATCCGTTCCCACTCCGTTGTGTGTTTTGGTGGGCTACTCGCCTATGCATAATTAATGAAGTTCCGAGCGTGAAATGAGGTGCAAGTCCCCGCCATGACACTCGGTGGGAAATGCGCCATGAAACCCGCTCACCACTGCACTTAGTCTCAAAAATGAAAAATTCCACCCAAGGTGTCAGGCTGGAATCAGATTGGCTGTCTGATGTTCAGTTCTGTTGCCGTCATTACCCCTGAGTGCTGAACAGGAGTAGTCCATTCAATCACTAGAGCCTGTAAAGCCATTTAATTAGACATTCTTCTCCCCTCCCCTTGCTTTTGTACCCCTTAATACCATTGCCTAACAAAAACATTATCAATTTCAGTTTTGCATTTTTCAATTAACCTGGTCTCAACTTTTGGGGGAAAATGCTCCAAATTTCCACCATCCTTATCAGATGATTGTTTTTTTTCTCATTCCTAAAGAATCTGAAATGCACAATATGTTCTGAAAATGTTGCTGGAAAAATTTCCCTGGGCTTTTTGAGTTAGTGTTAGCTTCTGGGCAACATTATTGTACTATTTCAAGATACTGAATGTATTGTTGTTATCTCCAGACTAAAGTTTCAATATACCATTGTTCTGGTGGTTTTCAAGTGGTCAAATCATTTTTTAAAATGTATTTGTGGTGCTCAGCACTGAATGTTCCCTCTCCTGTCATTACCACATGGAATGCTTAAAGGAAGATTAATGCTTTCATTTGTTCCTGTCCTGTTTGATATTAACGTGTGAGGTTCTTGGTCTTTTCAGAACTGTAGTAATCATCCTTTAGCAAAACAGATGCAATTTTAGGATGAGTTCAAAAGCACCATACTGTGCTTCTGTGTATTTCTGTAATTTTACCTTCTGTTACGTTCATGTTGCTCTCCCAATTCTCACGATTTCACAGCAGTGAAAATATAAATGTCAGCATAATGTTAGTCACGGCCACTGCCAGGCAAAGCCCACCTCACAATGCTGAGTTTTTCCATGGACAAGGATAAAGGAACACCAAGAGCAAGACAGATCATGAAGCCTAGTCACCATGAGAACCACCAACATAAACTAGAGCAGTAATAGTAGGGACTTCAATTACCGCAGACTATGTTAAAGGTTAAGAAAGACGATTAATTTCTAAAATGTGTACCGGAGAACTTTTTAAAAAATCAATATGTTTCAAGCCCAATGAGGAATGAAACAGTGCTGGGTTTAATTCTGGGGAATGAAGTGGGGCAAGTGGAGTGTGTTTCAGGGGGACATCATCTGGGTAACAATGATCATAACATAATTAGGTTTAAAGTAGTTATGGAGACGGACAATGAAAAACCCAAAGTGAAAATACCCAACTGGAAGAGAGCCAATTTCAGTATTGTGACAAAGGAGCTAGCACTGGAAACAAAGATTGGATCAGAAAACAGGAAATAAGCAAGGACAGGGCTTTGCGATGGACATGGTTTGGGTACAAACCAAGCATATTCTTGTAAGGAGTAAAGATAGGGCAACCAAAATAGAGCTTCTTAGGTGAAAAAGGAGAGAAGTTAAAATAAAACAGAGGTTGTATCTGTACAATCAAAAACCAGGTATAATAGAGTGTGTGCAGCGGGAAATTGTAAAAGGATTTTAAAAAGGCAAAGTGAATGTATGCAGTAATATTAGCAGGTAGCATAAAAGGGAACCCAAAAATATTTTATAAACATAAAAAATAGTAAAAGGATAGTTAAAGGAATGTCAGGGACAAAAGAAACGTCTTGTGGAGGCAGAGGATATGATCGAGATACTGAATAAATATTTTGATTCTGTTTTCACAAAAGTGATTGAATTCAATGTTAGAATAGATAAGAAAGGAGTGGAGAAATTGGATAGGATAAACATAGATAGAAAGGATGTGCTAAATAGGTTGACATCATTCAAATTCAACGACTCAACTGGTCCAGTTGGGATGAATCCTATATTGCTGAAGGAAGCTAGGATGGAGACAGCAGAAACCCTGGCCACAATCTTTCAATCCTCCTTGGATATTGGACTGGTGCCAGAGGACTGGAGGATTGTAAAAGTTCCACCCCCAGTCAGAAAAGGGAAGAGGGATAAACTTGATAACTACATGAGAATCGGTCCAGCATCAGTGATGAGAAAATTGCTAAAGAGTATTGTCAAAGACAAAATGAATTCTAACTTGGAGAAGCCTGGGTTATTAGGGACAGAAAGCATGTTTGACTGACCTGATTGTGTTATTTCATGTAGTGACAGAGAGAGATATGAAGGTAGTGCAGTAGATGTTGTATATATGGAGTTTCAAAAGACATTTAGTAAAGTACGTCATAATAGGGTAATTTGGAAAATAGAATCATATGGCATCAAAAGGACTGTAGTACCTTGGTAATGAAATTGGCTAAGGGATAAAAGATAGAGTGCAGTGATGAACTGATGTTTTTCAGCTTGACACAAGTGTGGAGTGGGGTCCTTCAGGGGTTGGTGTGAGAACTTTTTCTTTTATATATAAATTACAGGACTTGGACATAGGGAGCACAATTTTGAAGTTTGGGAACAACAGAAACCTTGGCAACATGGTAAATAGTGAGTAAGAGTGTAGCAAACTTCAGGAGGATATTGATTGGTGAAATGGGCAGATACGTGGCAGATGTAATTTAATGTGGATAAGTGAGAAGCGATGCACTTTGGGATAAACAATACTGGAGGCAGTATAATATAAATGGTGCTATTCTGAAGCGGGTGGGGGGGGCGGGGCGGTGGGTGCAGAAAGACACCTACGGCATATATTCAAAAATCTTTGAGGAGGAAGGGCAAATTTGCCTTTGTAAATAGGGAAATTGAATACAGAAAGAGATCATGCTAAATATTTACAAACTTCTGGCCTCAGCTGGGGCATTGTGTACAATTCTGGGCTCCACACTTTTGGAAGGATCTCAAGGCCTTGGAGAGGGCACAGAGGAGGTTTACAAGGATGATACCAGGGAATTCAGTTATGTCGAGAGATTGGTGAAGCTGGTATTGTTCTCAATAGAGCAGAGGAGGTTAAGAGAAGACATAATAAAGGTACCCAAAATTATGAGGAGGGAGGGCTTTGATAGAACTAGTAAGGGGAAACCCATTTCCTCTGGCTAGCGGATAAGAACTAGAGATTATAGATTTAAAATAATTGGGAAAAGATCTAGAGAGCAAATGAGAAGAAACTTCTTCACACAGAGGGTCATTGAGATCCAGAATCCAGTACCTGAAAGGGTGGTGCAACCAGATTCTTTTAAAAAGCATTAGGACATGTGTTTGAAGAGAACTCATTTGTTCTGAGGGAAAATTGGGCAATGGAACTAAATTAGATAGCTCTTTAAAACAGCTGACATGGGCCCAATGGGCTGAATGGCCTCCTATGCTGTAGGACTCCATAGCTCATAAACTCAAAACACACGATTTAGAATCCCCCCCATAAAAAAATATATTTTTTCCCCGCAACATTTCTGCTGTAAAGAATGCAGAAGAATATTGTTATGATAGTGATTTATTTCTGGGCTTACATTACTCCTGAGAAAACTTCAGAGTTTATTCTCGTGCTTGTGAAGCACATCCAGTAAAATACCACTATTTAACATGATGGGTTCTACCTGAGAAATGTAGAGCAAACTCATTTGCACATGATAAAACGATTGTTGTGAACACATTAAAGTGAAAGAGGGCACTCAGTACTTCAAAGAGTAATTTGATTATAAAACTTTTATTCATATTCCAGCCATAATAATTAATTAGTAGGTTCCATGATACAAGCATTGTTACTGTATATGGATCTTTGAAAACAGTAAAACACTTCAAGGGATAATGTGATAATGTTCTATATCCATATTCCTGTAATGAACAAATTATGCCATTTTTTTGTAGTCTGAGTATTGTGTTTTATTGAGATTATTCTGATATTTCTGAATCTTCTACAGATTAATAAAAAAACATTTAATTCAAATTTATCTAAAGAGTTTAGATTTGTACTTGTGTTTTATGCCATTGATACATGGTGTTTTGGAAGCTCTTTTTTGCAGAGTTAAGTGAGTTTACATTTGATATTCAGAGTCATCCACCAGGCATATACTTTACATCTAATTAAATAGGTTTCCTGGATGTGCTTGAATGTTGAAGCCACAAGTCACACATGTCTGATAGAGAAAACACTTCTGTCATGCATCAGCATTGCATTAATTCATGGTATTCTCATCTGCACATAACTGAGCTTGAAGGGTGAAGTTTTCCATTAAAGTGGCAGGTGGCACAAACCCTGAGAGAATCTCATGTGTAGCCTCGTGTTGTGTGCTTATGGCATTTTCTTGCCACCTGCTGCCTTCTAAGGTTTACATTTAACTGGAAAGAATGTATGCTTGAGCGCCTTTTATGTTAGTGCAGATATATGAAATTTGCATCTATATAGTGACCTCAAAGCTTTTCATATATGGTGAGCTACCTTTTTGACATGTAACCACTGTGGTTAAGTAAGCAAACAGAGCAGACAATGTATACACAGCCAGATCCCACAGCTATCAAACAGTTAATTTGGTTAAGGGTTAAGGGAGGGGTGTTGGATAGGAATCTAGGTGAATTCACCGCTATTATTCAGATATTGCTGGGCTCCTTAACCCTTCAACCTAGAGCTGCAGTTATCTTACTTCAAAGGTGCCACCTTTCCCTTGTATAATGTCAGCTGAGGTTATGCCCTTGAGGCCTGGAGTGGGGTTTGAACTCAGTCTTCTGGTTTAGTTATGGACTAAGTTATGCATTTGCTGTCTAATTGTCTCCTTGCTAAAGTAGAGTTGTGTTCAGGGACTCCGGTGTAATCCCAGGTTGATATAAAGACTGAAATAAACAGACATTAATAGCAGTGCACAAGAGGAAGGTTATATGTGTGTCTTTTTCCAGCACCATACATAGTAAGATCACTAATATTCAGAATCTTAAGACCAGCAACCTACCAAATAAAATAGAGTTAATATATAATAAAACATTATCTGTAAATGGAGTAACATTGCTGCTCTAGTACTAGTGTTGTGACTTTATATGTAGGCGTGCTGAGCAGACTGCTACCACACATTCCCACCCACCTACAGCCTGACAGTGTTTTCCAGGCAGATAGTGATACAGTGATAGGCTCACGACTGCACCTGTCACCCACAGCTAGAGGGAGGCAGGATTAGGTGGATTTGGGGATTGTGTCCCCAACTAAATATGCATGTAGAATGCAAACATGTTTTTGTATAATATATACTAATGTGAAATGTTTAATCTATCTTTAAAGTATACATCTTTTTAAAATGATTACAGTATTTAAAGTGCAAAGTTTTGCACTATGGGAGAATGTGAGTCTAACACACCATACCACTGAGTGGAACTATGTTATTTCCTGTATTGTCTCTACATTGTTCCCAAGCTCAAGCATGCTGTTGGAAGCAGGAAACAAGTAGAGGCCAGCCCTATCCCCAAAGGAACATTGCCACTTTTAAAAGAAGTCTGTTACATGTGAAGACTGAATATAAAATTTAATGTTAAGTTCTAACTAGAATATTTAAATTAGATTCCTATCTTACAACTGAATGCTGCTTTGTAACATTTCAGTGTTTGTACTCTTTAAGTCTGAGTGACAGTGTAAAATGCGGAGGCTGCAAATAGCAGAAGGGTAGACTTCTTCCAGTCAAACTGTGCAAACTGCAGTGTAATGCCTGGTATATTTAATTAATAGAACACATGGGAAAAGTCCTCCTTCCTTACTGAAAGTCTTTCCCAGTAGAGTGAAGAAAGTGTGTTAGCTTGCATATAAATGCTGCCACAGATTATATTCAATCTTAAATTGTGAAAGCAGAAACAAATAAGCAAAACATTTTAGGTTTTAGCCCATCAGTGAGTTTCATAAATATTATTGCACCCTCTGTGACTTTTAACACGATACCATTTTATTGAAAGTGTCTTTCTTATTCTAAAAACAAACTAACTTTGTAATACAGTAGCACATTAGACTGAAAGTACTTCCTTTTCAGCATGGGAATCTGTGTTTGTACTCAACCTATGTAAAGCTTGTCAATCCATAATTACATGCCCCCTCCACTGGAGACACTGCAGCACCTCCACTGGCAGGAGTGTGTAATTACACCATTTCAAGTTTACAATTTCCATTCTAACTTCAGCCAGAGGAATTTATAACAGAAATACAAAATAAGGACAGAATGTATGACTTTAGAATGGGGATTGAATTATGTCTACATGCATTGGTTCAATTATTCCTTGTCCACTTACCTGACTTTATCTGAAGACTGTGCTTCGTCTTGATTCGCTATGCATACTATAATCAATCAGCTATTAATTGTTACAAATGATATAACCTGGATGGTCCCAATCAGGTTTCCTAGGGATGTCAGTTCAAAGCATGAAAATTGCTGTTAAACTTTGAAGTAGTTTGTATTTAATGGGAAGTCTGGTCAAGTTAGACCAACATCTCCCAGAAAGTGTCAAATGTTTTGTTGTATTTGGCAACCAAATCTTTATTAAAAAAATTACTCAAATTTACTTCTTGCATTTTGCTTCCATCTATTAAAATAGTTACAAAAAAATTACGAAAACTGAATCCAGCAGTGAATGAGCCTTTTTTTGTTACAATTTTTGGTCTGCAAATCAATTGCCCACCCCTCCCCCAATCATACCAGCAAAAGCTGAAGTTATGCAGCTAACTTAGGCTGAATCACTTTCTATCTACAGGTGCTGAAAATTTGCTTGTTGGGGAGGGTTGAGCTCACAATGAGGTAGAAAGAAAGATGGCGCCTTTCATGACTGCAGGATGTCCCAAAGCACTTTACAACCAATGAAGTACTTTTGAAGTGCAGTCACTGTTGTAATGTAGAAACATGACAGCCAATTTTCTCACAGCAAACTCCCTTTAGCAGTAATGTGATAATGACCAAATAATTTGTTTCAGATGAGCTGAGTGGCCTTTTCTCATTCAATAGATTTCTTATGTTTTTGCATGTTTGAACAATGAATTGACCTATGGAAGGCACAGATAAAGCTGAAACAATGTGGTATCTTACAAAACAGTCTTCCAGCTTATGTTGCTGTAAATTTGAAAAGCAGCATTTTAAATAAAGCAGAAATAACATGCATGAGATACTGAAGCTTCAATCTACAGTTTCACAAAAAGGTTGGGGGCCAGATTGTGTCCATTATTCTTGACAAATTCCAATCTCAGATACCATGGAAAGTTATTCAGCAAAACCAGGTGCCTTCCCCAAGGGAAATGATAAAGGACAATAAACAAGAGGCATGAATGGAAAATAAAATGCAGAACTTGGCTCTGATCAGCATTCAAAAGATAAGCAAACGGTAAACCTTGATCTCTGGAATGAGCAAGCTGTAAGGATCCTCAGGCCTGGCAACACTCCGGTTTTTGGTAGGAGCTAGGAATTCTACCAGGAAAAACCTTTGTTACTCAGCATTAATCAATTCAGCAATGCGAGTTTATATACCCGTATCAATTTCTGCTTTCTTTGTATTCCAAAGAGGCATCCAGGAGTCAAACAGAGCTAGTTCAGAGAACAGCTGGTGGATTTGGGTGTAGGAGACATTGAATGCCTATAATCACTCTGTGTTCCAATCATTGAATAAATGATCGTAGAAGTTTGCATCCATCCAAAAATACAACGGACTAAAGTAGCAGGCCCAAAACACAAAGTCTTACTGTAAGCAAATTATCATTAAACTTAGACACCTACTCTCTCACTTTGTCTCTCCACAACGTGGAAACTTGCACAGAAATACTTAACTTCCCATTTGGAATACAAAGTAACTATACAAGAACAAAAGCTATTTTTCTGGGTGTTTTCTCTTTGTCACCAGAGATCATCAGATGCTGAAGAGACTGCAAACAAAGCTAATCCCCCCACTCATAAAAAAAAACATTTCCACCAGTCTGACTATGAGGTGCACATTTTCTCTCTGGAGGGATAAATTCCACTTACTGATGACCATGGGTGGGATACCTTTTTCTTATCATGGGCCATTCACACATAGATGTGCTGAGAGATGCACTAAAACTTGGGGCAGCTGTAGCAAAGGCGCATTGGGGAAAGGTCGCTGTTTTTCAAGACCTTTCAGCCATAGTGCACCGAGGGGCTGGGAATTATACAGATGACTCACATTGAATGTATGCAGTAAATATTACATGTATCACAGTTGTATTGTAGCAGCTCAGAGTGCAGCATGATCCATGCAGATAACATAAATACCATTGCACTACCTGACTGTCTGTATTGACCATGTTGAAATGTCTGTAATGTTCATTGACTGTATTGAAGCACCTCGTGATCTATGTGGAAAACTTGAATATGATTACAAAATATTTCAAAATGGCCATCACAAAAAGTGATGACAATTTCCAGTTCCCTGGCCCCAACCGCTTCCTCTTCACCATGGACGTCCAATCCCTCTAAACCTCCATCCCCCACCAGGATGGTCTGAGGGCCCTTAGCTTCTTCCTCAAACAGAGGCCCGAACAATCCCATCCACCACTACTCTCCTCCGTCTGGCTGAACTTGTTCTCACACTGAACAATTTCTCCTTCAACTCCTCTCACTTCCTCCAAATAAAAGGTGTGGCTATGGGTACCCGCATGGGCCCCAGTTATGCCTGTCTCTTTATGGGGTATGTGGAACATTCCTTGTTCCAGTCCTACTCCGGCCCCCTTCCACAACTCTTTCTCCGGTACATTGATGATTACTTCGGTGCTGCTTCATGCTCTCGTCGGGACTTGGAAAAATTTTATTAATTTTGCTTCCAATCTCCACCCCTCCATCATTTTCACGTGGTCCATCTCTGACACTTCCCTTCCCTTCCTTGACCTCTCTGTCTCAATCTCTGGTGATAGACTGTCCACCAATATCCATTACAAACCTACCGACTCCCACAGCTACCTCGACTACAGCTCCTCACACCCCGCTTTCTGTAAGGACACCATCCCATTCTCTCAGTTCCTTCGCCTCCGTCTCATCTGTTCCGATGATGCTACCTTCAAAAACAGTTCCTCTGACATGTCCTCCTTCCTTAACCGAGGTTTTCCACCCACGGTTGTTGACAGGGCCCTCAACCGTGTCCGGCCCATCTCCTGCGCATCCACCCTCACGCCTTCTCCTCCCTCCCAGAAAAATGATAGGGTCCCCCTTGTCCTCACTTATCACCCCACCAGCCTCCGCATTCAAAGGATCATCCTCCGCCAACTCCAGCATGATGCCACCACCAAACACATCTTCCCTTCGCCCCCCCCTATCGGCATTCCGTAGGGATCGCTCCCTCCGGGACACCCTGGTCCACTCCTCCATCACCCCCTACTCCTCAACCCCCTCCTATGGCACCACCCCATGCCCACGCAAAAGATGCACCTGCCCCTTCACTTCCTCTCTCCTCACCGTCCAAGGGCCCAAACACTCCTTTCAAGTGAAGCAGCATTTCACTTGCATTTCCCCCAATTTAGTCTACTGCATTCGTTGCTCCCAATGTGGTCTCCTCTACATTGGAGAGACCAAACGTAAACTGGGCGACCGCTTTGCAGAACACCTGCGGTCTGTCCGCAAGAATGACCCAAACCTCCCTGTCGCTTGCCATTTTAACACTCCACCCTGCTCTCTTGCCCACATGTCTGTCCTTGGCTTGCTGCATTGTTCCAGTGAAGCCCAACGCAAACTGGAGGAACAACACCTCATCTTCCGACTAGGCACTTTACAGCCTTCCGGACTGAATATTGAATTCAACAACTTTAGGTCTTGAGCTCCCTCCTCCATCCCCACCCCCTTTCTGTTTCCCCCTTCGTTTTGTTTTTTCCAATAAATTATATAGATTTTTCTTTTCCCACCTATTTCCATTATTTTAAAATATTTTTAAATCTGTTATGCTCCCTCCAACCCCACTAGAGTGCCTTGAGTGCCCTACCATCCATTCTTAATTAGCACATTCGTTTAGATAATATCACCAACTTTAACACCTATGTGTTCTTTTGTTCTGTTGTCTGTGACATCTTTTGATGATCTGCTTCTATCACTGCTTGTTTGTCCCTACAACCACACCAACCCCCTCCACTTCTCTCCCCCCACCCAAACCCCCCCCCCCCCCAAACACACACACACACACACACACACACACCTTAAACCAGCTTATATTTCACCCCTTTCTTGGATTCACTCAAGTTCTGTCGAAGGGTCATGAGGACTCAAAACGTCAACTCTTTCCTTCTCCGCCGATGCTGCCAGACCTGCTGAGTTTTTCCAGGTAATTCTGTTTTTGTTTTTATCACAAAAAGTGTGATGTTCTTTCTGATATTTAATGAATAAAGTATAAATTTCCAAAAAAAAATTCTCACAGACAAAATCAGTCACGGGCCACACACACCTAAAAATCAATGTAATTATTTTTTTCTAGAGAATACAGAGTTCAACTCACTGCTGTTTTGATGCGATGGCTGAATGGGCTCTAGGTTCCTTATTCCTGCTGTAGACAGATCTAAGGCTCAAATGGCAAGAGCTAAATATCAGCAGCCCTCAGGCATTTTCAGGGGTACTGCTGGAATTTAAATAGCTTAAATTGAAAGTTTATGAGAGCAGAGCCCTTCTGCTTGTCTGTCCAGAACCTACCTGCTAGGGCTGGAGACAAGTGGGAAGAATGCCTGATCACGGTAATAAGTTTACCCATCTGGGACCCATTAATGAGCAAGGTTGGTGCATCATCAACAACGTCCTGAAGTACTGCAGACCTAAGCTTACTCAGGTATTGGATTACCAAGCCTGCCACTGGGAACTGATATTGTTTTAGTTGTCCCATTTTTCCCCAGTCATTAAAAACGCAATCCCCTTCAAATGATCTCCTGTTGGGTTTGAATTGCCAAGCTCAATTAATTCCGGAACAGTAAATCCTCTGCAAAGTCAATTGTAGATAGATACTTTAAATAGACGTCAAGCTTCTTACTAACAAAAAATCTATTGTTAAAATTATTTTTTATATTATTTCACAGGAAGTGGACATTGCTGGCTAGGCCAGCCTTTATTGCCTATTCCTAACTGCCCTTGGAAAGGTGGTGGTGAACCACCTTCCTGAAGCACTGCAGTCCATGTGGTATAGGTAGTGACAGTGAAGGAACGGCAATATAATTCCAAGTCAGGGTGGTGTGTGCCTTGGAGGGGAACTTGGGAGGTGGTGGTGGTCCCAGGCATCTGCTACCCTTGTCTTTCTAGGTGATCAGGTTGTGGGTTTAAAAGGTGCTCTCAAAAGAATCTTGGGGAGTTGCTGAAGTGCATCTTGTAAATGGTACACCCTGCTGCCACTGTGAATTAGTGATGGAGGCAGTGAATGTTTAAGGGGGTGGATGGGGTGCATTCAGGCGGGCTGCCTTGTCCTGGATGGTGTTGAGCTTCTTGAGTCTTGCTGGAGCTGCACTCATCCAGGCAAGCGGAGAGTGTTCCATCACACTCGACTTGTGCCTTGTAGATGGTCGACAGGCTTTGGGAAGTCAGGAGGTAAATTACTCGTTGCAGAAATCCCTGCTGTTGTAGCCACAGCATTTATGTGGCTAGTTTAGGTCAGTTTCTGGTCACATCCTTAGGATGTTGATAGTGGAGGATTCGGTGATGGTAATGCCATTGAATGTCATGGGGAGATGGTTAGATTCTCTCTTGTTGGAGATGGTCATTGCCTGGCACTTGTGTGACATGAATGTTATTTGCCACTTTTCAGCCCAAGCTTGAATGTTGTCCAGGTCTTGCTGCATATGGACACAGAATTTCTTAGTATCTGCGGAGTCATGAATGGTGCTGAACATTGTGCAATCATCAGTGAACATCCCCAATTCTGACCTTATGATGGAGGGAAGGTCATTGTTGATGCAGCTGAAGATGGCTGGACCTAGGATACTACCCTGAGGAACTCCTGCAGTGATGTCCTGGAGCTCAGATGACTGACCTCCAACATTCTCAACTATCTTCCTTTGTGCTAGATATGACTCCAATCAGTGGAGAGTTTCCCCTGATTCCCATTGACTTCAGTTTTGCTAGGGTTCCTTGATGCCACACTCAGTCAAATGCAGCCTTGATGTCAAGGAGAGTCACTCTCACCTCACCTTGGGAGTTCAGCTCTTTTGTCGATGTTTGGACTAAGGCTGCAATGTGGTCAGAGTGGCCCTGGCTAAACCCAAACTGAGCGTCAGTGAGCAGGTTACTGCTGAGTAAGTGCTGGTTGATAGCACTGCTGAATACCTCTTCCATCATTAGAAAATTCTAGCAAGCTATTTAAGTGATGCAGATACAATCGGGATTCTCCTAATTCGTCTTCACTGTCCCAGGCAAATTGATGAACAAATTCCTCTGGAAGGATAAAAATCTTAGAAACCACATCAGAAGGCTACAGCTGCTCGAGCTGCTGAAGTGCTGACGTGGAGGGCACAGCCCTGGGGAATATTTCCCTGTGGAGTCCCACAAAGATCTATTCTTGTCCCTTTCCTATTTCTCATCTACAGGCTGTCCCTCAGCGACATCAGCCAAAATCATTTTATGTTCCCTATTACATTGACAACACCTAGCTCAACCTCACCACCATCTATCTTACCTTCTCCACTGCGTCTGATTTGTTACACTGCTCGTTTGACATCCAGTGTTGAATGAGAAGAAATTTCCTTCAATTAAATATTGGGAAGTCCGAAGCCATGATCTTAAGTCCCCCATCACAAATTCCATTCCCTAGCCACTGACTCTGTCCCTCTCACTGGCCACTGTCTGAGATTGAACCAGACTGGTTGAAACCTTAGTGTCCTATTTGACCCTGAACTGACTTCTAACCCCATATTCTTCCTTTCACCAAGATTGCCTACTTCCAACATCATAACATCTCCTGTTTCTGCCACTCCTTCATCCTTGTCTTGATTACCTCTGGACTCGACTATGCCCAATGGTCCTCTGGCTGGCCTCCCTTCTTATACCTTTTGTAACCATGAGCTCATCCAAAACCCTGCTGCCTGTATCCTAACTTGCACCAAGTCCCATTCACCCATTACCCCTGTTCTTGCTATCTAGTCCAGCAACAACTTGATGTTAACCTCCTCCAGCCCTACAGTTCTTTAAGTTCTGCACTCATATGATTCTGGGTTCTTGCATATCCCCAATTTTCTTTGCTCCATCACTGGTGGCCATGCCTTCAGCTGCTGAAGCCCTAAGCTCTTGAATTCCCTCCCTAAACCTCTCTGCAACTCTACCTCTCCTCTTTTACCTCCTTAAAACCTACCTCTTTGACTAAGCTTTTGCTGACCTGCCCTAATAGCTCTTCTTGTTACTTGGTGCAAATTTTTGTTTGATAATCGCTGCTGTGAATTGTCTAGGGACATTTTACTGCATTAAAGAGAATAATGGAAGAAATTCGTTATCTAGGGTGGCAACTGCTTTTGTAGCAGCTTTGATGTTGACTTTTGATAGCTGGCTCTCAGAGCATAGGTCTCTTCACCAGCAGCCAGGATAAAATAAATGTACTGTTTACTTATCATCTATGATTAGATCAAATAGGGTGGGAGCATAAATACCAGCATAGACTGGTTGGGCCAAATAGCCTCCCTCTGCGCTGTAAATTCTATCTAAAGGATGCTACGTAAATGCAAGTTGTTGTTGTGCTTTGCTAATGATCTAGGACGCCACCCTTAGGTAGCACATGAACAAGAATGTTGACAAGTTATTCCTATGGTCTAACATTTCTGTTTTTTTCTATTCATCTTTTGAATTTGGAGAGGCATATGCTCACAACTGTATGGCAGCCTAAATGATATCACCCTGACATCCTGCCCAAGAGTCATAGGTTTGGGCTTTGATTTATGGCACAATGACAGTAAACATCAACTATGACATCCTTAACCACAAAAACCAATATATCCCAAAATGACACCTACCACAATAAAGATAGAGTACAACCAAACTACTGTCAGGAGGCTACACAATCTTGATTCCAAAGTATACAGAAAATCAAAGCAGTTTTAAAAAAAAGAGGCCTACAAATAATGTTAATTGAAGATGAATGGGATAAATCTATCTGTATGCAGTCTCTACTTCCAACAATGAAACAGGAACCAGTTAAAATAAATCATGACTCTCACAACATATCTTTGTCCTGGGATGAATGGAATCCTTAGCTCTTAGATGACCTCTGGAGAGGGTATGTCAGGGCAGCACACGAAGGCACATCGCAATAGGCAGGCCTACTTACAACAAAGCCTATGCAAAATTTTTAAATGTCAAGAATTAAGTACTAATTGTTGAGCCAGATTTGTCACCCTATCTTCAGCATTTATACACAATGATTCCCTTGGATCCAAAATACCAGTAACTCTTGGCTTCCTGCTAACTCAATAACGCATCTTACTGAGGTGACAATAAATAGGCTCCCTTCATGGATTGAATCATTATGTAAAGTAGCCCAGTCTGAAAAAGTTATGTCTCCAGTGTGTTAGAATCAGGAGAATTCTTCAAAATCTGGATTCCACTGTTGGCTTACTGCTGGCAATGAACAGACAAATCAACAGCATGCTCCCATCCCTCCCTCTGACCCTGTGACGTGGACATCTTGCTGAAGGGAAAAAAAAAATCACAGCAAAAAAGTCAGGGAACTATAGACCAGTCAACTGAACATGGTGGTAGGAAAAATAATGTAATCCTTACTAAAGGTGAAAATAGAAGAACATCTAGAAAATAAAAGTATAACAATGAATAGTCAGCATGAATTTCAAAACTCTTGCTTGACCAAGCGTATTGAATTCTTTGAGGAGGTAACAGAGAGAGTCGACAATGGTAATGTAGTAGATGTAATTCATCTAGATTTTCAAAAGGTCTTTGGTAAGGTGCCCCATAATAAACTAAAGAAAAAGGTCAGAGAACGTGGAGTCAGGGAACAAGAGGCAGACTGGATTGCTGGCTGGCTTCAAGACAGAAAGCAGAGTGGGAGTAAAATGTAGTATTCAGAATGGCAGAAGGTGGAAGTGGTGTTCCACAAAGATCCGTGCTGGAAACATTGCTGTTCACAATTTACATTAGCAATTTGAACTTTGGAATACAAAAAACAATTTCTAAATTTGCGGATGACACCAAATTTGGGGGGAGATAGTCAACACTGAGGAGGGCTGCAACAAATAACAGGAGTATATTAATAAACTTGCAGAATGGAAAAATAATTGACAAATGAAGTTTGATACGATAAATGTGAGCTAGTACATTTTGGTAGGAAGAATAGGGACGTCACGTATTGCTTGGAAAGGGCAAGTTTAGGTGGGATAGAGGGACAAAGGGATCTCAGCGTACAAATACATCAATCACTGAAGGTTGTGCCACAGGTTAGCAAGGTCATAAAATCATCAAACCAAGGACTAGGCGTTATTTGTAGAGGGATAGAATTGAAAAGTAGTGAAGTTATGCTAAATCTGTATCGAATCTTGGTTAGACCACCTGTAGAGTACTGCGTACAATTCTGTTCGCCATATTATAAAAAGGATATAAAGACACTGGGGCGGGTGCAGAAAAGATTCACAAGGATGATACCAGAAATGTGTGGGTATACATATCAGGGAAGGATTGACAGGTTGGATCTCTTTTCTCTTGAAAAAATAAGGCTGAGAGGAGACCTATTAGAGATATTTAAAACTATGAAAGGTTTTGATAGAGTGGATACAGAAAGAGTGTTTCCTCTTGTGGAGAACAGCATAACTAGAACCATCAATATACAATAGCAAGAGATCTAATGTGGAAATCAGAAGGAACTTCTTTGCCCAAAGAGTGTTGAAAATGTGGAACTCTCTATCATAGGGAGTAGTTGAAGCAAATATTATCAATGCATTTAAAGGGAAGCTAGACCAGCATTTGAGGGAAAAGGGAATGGTGGGTTACAATGTTAGAGATGGATGAGGAAAGATAGAAGGAAGTTTGAGTGCAGCATAAATACCAGCATGGATTGATTGGTTGTGGGCCCACTAGCCTATTCTGTGGCATATATTCTATGTATTTCAATGTAGCAAGCTAATCCATTGTATTCACAGGGACATTTTCACAACTGTAGAAGTGAAATAGGAGGCTTCAAGTTTTGGAACACAATATACACTGCTTGTCACACTCCACCCTGCATAAAGCACACTAACAGTGCATTGAGTATAACACATAATTTAACTTCTTTCTTTGCTTTATAATGGCCATCTTATCTGTTTCCATCCCGTTGATGATGTTGGCCATGAACAAAGTGCTCTTCGAGGCTATGCTTGTTAACATATTTTTCATACAAAGACTAGATTTAAATGTTTTGTTTACTTTAGCTGGTTAGCTTTGGGTTTCTTGACTGTCTAGAAGGACAAAGCCAAATTGTCCCACCTAGAAACCTAAGCATTAGTTATGCCAAACTATAATTACACGACATCATCTCTTTAAGAATTCCCTATTGAACCACTGCAAACAAAATAAAAACAACTAAGTTGATGAGCATAAACTGTGGTCACCAACTTTAGGTTAGGCCACTTTTAACAAAGGCATTGTTCATCTTATATACATTTTGTCCACTACTTCACCATTCTATTGGTAAGACAATACTATTGTTGATTTTTTAAAATCTTTGCTTCTAAAATCTGAAGGTAATTATGGAAAATACTGGAAATACTCAGCAGGTCAGACAGGATCTGTGGAGAGACAACAGAGTAAATGTTTCAGATTGAATACCTTTTGTTAGAACATGAAACATTAACTCTGGTTAACATTTTTTTGCTTTAATTTCAGATTTCCAGCATCTGCAGTATTTTGTTTTTGTCTGAAAATAATGACACCCATTTCTAATTTGATACTTTCCTCTGTTTTGGTCATTAAATATTTTAGGCTTCAATGATGTGCAAGCACAAAATGGCCAAAGTAATAGGTAGTGGTAGATTTGATGAAGCATCGTTTTTTTAACTTCACTGTCTTCGTTCAGTAAAGTGGAAATTTAACAAGCTCTTAAAAGATTTTTTATTTTTTGCCTACTCAAATTCATCAGAGACTCTCACTTCTGCAGCGTCTGAAAAGGATATCTGTTAAATGCAGTAAATCAAAGTGGACCAAAATAATGTTTTAAAGCGGCAGGACAAGTTGAAAAGGCTGTTTAAAAAAAGCATACAGAACACTTGACTATAAGTAGAGGCACAGCATGTAAACACAAAGAAGTTGCACTCAACATTTATAAAATAATGATTAGTCCTCAGCTAGACTATTATGTCCAATTCTGGGCAACACACTTTAGGAAGCATGTCAAGGCCTTGTAGAGAATGCAGAGAGAATTGACTAAAACTGTATCTGAATGAGGGACTTCATTTATGTGAAGAAGATAGAGAAGCTGGAGTTATTCTCCTTTGAGCAGAGAACATTAAGGCAAGATTTAATGGAGATCACAGAATCTTTACAGTGCAGGAGGCCATTCAGCCCATCAACTCTGCACAGGCTCCCTTAAGGAGCAATCTACCTAATCCCACTCCCCTGCCTTATCCCCGTAATCTTGCACATTCTTTCTTTTCAGATAGCAATTCAATTCCCTTTTGAATACCTCGATCGAACCTGCCTTCACCACACTTTCTGGAAGTTTGTTCCAGACTCTAACCACCCTCCGGGTGAAATGACTTTTCCTCACACCACTTCTATTCCTTTTGCCCATTATTTTGAATCTTTCCTCTCTAGTTCTTGATGTACACTTGAGAGGGAGCAGTTTCTCACTGTTCACTAAGTCTCCTCTCAGCCTTCTTTTCTCCAAGGAAAACAGACCTAAATTCTCCAATCTATCCTCATAGCTACAGTTGTTTATCCCTAGAATCATTCTTGTGAATCTCCTCTGTACTCTCCAATGCCTTCACATCGTTCCTCAAGTATGGTGCCCAGAACTGGATGCAGTATTCTAGATGAAGCCTACTATTGTCTTATACAAGTTTAACATGATCTCCTTACTCTTGTACTCAATGCCCCTATTAATAAAACATAGGTTACCATATGCTTTATATGAGGTATTTTGATTAAATACATTAGGAGAAACTGCTTCTACTTGTAGGAGGGTCTGTAACCAGAGGAGACAGATTTAAGGTAATTGGCAAAAGAACCAGAGGGGAGATGAAAAGTTTTTCTTTTACACAGCAAATTGTTATGATTTGGAACACACTGCCCGAGAGGATGGTGGAAGCAGATTCAGATGTAACTTTCAAAAGGGAATTGAATAAGATACTTGGGAGAAAAATTTGCAGGGCTACAGGGAAAGGGCAAGAGTGACGGGGACTAACTGGATAGCTCTTTCAATGAACTAGCTCTTACATGATGGGCTGAATGGCCTCATGTGCTGAGTATTAATTATTAATGTACTTAATGTTTTGTTCCTTTGGTACAACATTGCACTACTGATCAGTGATTTAAGTAGCATAATGTATAAAAGCCGATCACTTAACATTCACTACTAGATTTGTTTAAATATTTATATGAACACTCATCTATTAAAGAATTGAACTAATTCTTCATAGTTGTCCTAACTATAGCTGTTTATTTTGGTCATAGTACAAATAATTTTACTGCTAGCAGAAGAATGTAATATAGCTTGATGAGTATGTTGTTTTTAATACAATTTTAACACAATAGTAAAATATAGTAGTGCACAAGTAGTTTTTATTTAGCATTGGGTTATTTCCAGGTTAGGAAATCTGTGAAACTGTAGCCGCATAAAGATTTTGATTTAAAGGTACTGTAGGCGTATTCAATTAGTTATGCTCTTTTTAAAATTATTACATTTGAAAATATTTTAAAAAGCAAATTAACATAAGAACATAGGAAATAGGAGCAACAATAGGTCATAAGGCCTCTTGAGCCTGCTCTGTCATTCAATAAGAGCACAAGATATCCATTTTCCTGCCTATCCCCATATATTGTGATTTTTTTAGTGTGCAAAAAATTTAATCAATCTCAGTCTTGCATTCATTCAACAACTGAACATTCCTAGTCCACTGTGGTAGAGAATTCCAAAGATTCATAATCCTCGAAGTGAACTCTTCATCTCGGTCCTAAATGGCCGACCCTTATCTTGACACCATGATCCCTATCTTGAGACTAGGACATCCTTATAAACATAGCCTGACTTAATAATCTAACAGACACTAACCTACTGAACCCTAAAGCTGATCAGTAATCAACTTAAAGCAACTTTGTGATAAAGATTGTATACTGAAAATAGGTTAATTCAAAACCATCTTTATGTCAATTCTTTGGGCTTTTTTCATTCCTACTTGGAGGAAAATTAAATATTAAAATGTTTTAATCTTACAGTATACATATAAATGTTGCGCTTTATTTTGTACTGGGAAATCACATCTGAGACTGGGACACATGAGCAAATGAGCTGCATCCAGTACTGCTGATACTGCTCTTGATTGCAGGAATAAGATGTCCTTGACAACAAATGTGGGGGGACGTCATCCGATTTTCTCTTCTTCACTGTAGGGAAGCATTGGCTGGTATGATGAAGGTATGACTAAAGTTGGGCAACTCCGAGCTTTGAAGGGACCTTATTACTGTTCGACAGGGCATCATGGAATGTGAACTGTTTCAGGAATGGTAAAAAGAATGCAACATTTTGCCTCCAATATGCCACTTAAAAATTGTGTTGCTAATCTTTGAGTATTTCCTCGCCCTTAAAATCCCCCACTTTGATCAAGCTTTTAATTACAACGCTGAATAGTTTTCTCTTTGGCACAGCACCCATTCTTGTCTGATTATGCTTACCTGAAGGGCCTTGGATTTTTTTTTTACGTTAAATATATTATATAAATATCTGCTGTTATCATTGTAGTAGAAAAGGAAACATAGGTGTAGAAATCTGAAGTGAAGAAAATTACATTAAATATTGCAGTATATTGAAATGCCAGTATGGGGCGCCAAGGAGCGATATGTTTTTTCCCCCAGCTCCACTGGGTTGCTTTGAGGAGTTGCTGAGCACAGTCTAGGCAATTTTGGCCAGCTCCTAGCAGTTGGCTGACAGCTGCATTTGTTGTCACCTGGGAACAGATTGTCAACCCATCCTGCCATAGCCTGATAAACAAAAGGCAACCATGCATAAAATAGACTGATGCATAAAAGGGAGAAATAAAAGCCCATTAACTGATTTGTTACCATGGCTGTGCTCACTACATGAAATGGTGTGGTCCTTAGCAGGAGTTCTGGATGGGCTTGCCTGATCATTGCATGAAATCACGTAATGCTTGTCCCTGTGCATGAGCACTTGACGCTACAATTGCCCAGTAAAGATAGGATTTCACCAAGTAAATACCGCAGGCTAAGCACCTTATATCTGACAATTCTCCTTGCCCTTGAGTAGAGTTACAGGAACAATTTTCCAGATATGATAAGCAATATTTGCTGCTTGCATATGATATAAATGATTAGTTTGGGATTTAATTGTGTGACTCGCTTATTGTTGCAAACTTTCTTTAGTGGCTATTGTGATTCAAGTTTTACATTTTTCAAATGTTTTCTTAATTGGCCTTTGGTTTGAACTATCTGGTCTACCACACAATCAGAGGATCAGAAGAACCTTGGTGCACATGTCCATAGAATCCTGAAGGCAACAGCACAGGTAGATAAGGTGGTTAAGATGGCACGTGGGTTACTTGGCTTTAATAGCCAAAGCATAGAATATAAGAGCAGGGAGGTTATGCTGGAGCTGTATAAAACGCTAGTTAGGCCACAGCTGGAGCACTGTGTGCAATTCTGGTCGCCACACTATAGGAAGGATATCGACTGGAGAGGGTGCAGAGGAGATTCACCAGGATGTTGCCTGGGTTGATGCATTTCAGCTATGAAGAATTACTGGATAGGCTGGGGTGTTTTCCTTAGAGCAGAGAAGGCTGAGGGGGCACCTCATAGAGGTATACAAAATTATGAGGGGCATATAGGAAGAAACTTTTCCCCTTAGCGGAGGTGTCAATAACCAGGGAGCATAGATTTAAGGTAAGGGGCAGGAGGTTTAGAGGGGATTTGAGGAAATATTTTTTCACCCAGGGGGTGGTTGGAATCTGGAACACACTGCCTGAGGGGGTGGTAGAAGCAGGAACCCTCACAACATTTAAGAAGTATTTAGATGAGCACTTGAAATACCATGGCATACAGGGCTACGGGCCATGTGCTGGAAAATGGGATTAGAATAGATAGGTGCTTGATGGCTGACATAGACAAGATTGGCCAAAGGGCCTGTTTTTGTGCTGTACAACTCTTATGATCACTCCATTCCTTGGATATCATCTTTGTTTTAAACGAAAATATATCCAATTAAACCAATGCATATATTTAGATTGTCAGCAATTCACAACATATTGTGAATCAGGACAGAATCAGGATGATAGCTATCTTTCTCAAGGATGCATTGGAGAAAAAAAAGCTGAGTTTTCCGGGACTTTGGTAAGCCTTGTACATGTGGTTATTCTTTGCATTTTCCAACCTCGATATTCATTTTGGGAGGTTGTAACAGCAAATTTATTGAAACGGTTGGTTTTTTTAAAAAAAAAGAAAAAATACCATCGGAAAACGGTTACAGACATTACAGAATTTTGTCACGAAACGAAACGGTGGGGGGGGGGGGGGGGTTGGGGGGGGAAAGAGAGTCTCCTTCAAGAGGGAGCCAGGGGGTAGGAGAACCTCTGGGCTCTTTATAGCTGCTATTCAGGGAATCAGTAAAAATGATGGAACATGAATTGACAGCAGGAGACGGGGAGCTCGAATTCATTTGCAAAAGCAGCAAACTCTTAATAGGGGAGAGGGGAGTGGGGGGGGGGGGGGGGGAAAGAGAGGTTCGGAGAGCGCCTCGGTGGTGCCACGATTTTCACACTGCGGCAGGGGCTGTGCCGGATCATCCCTCCCGCATTTTCGCAGCAACCCGGCGGGTGGTGATGAGTTTGGAACGACATTTTGCACCGAGGGGGACTGGTGGGGGGTAGTAGTCATCCCTGAGCACCTGAGTAAAACCGCTGGCTGGGAATGATTCATCGTTGCCCACCAGATGAGCCCACACTGGATTAATCTGCAAATAATTACCCCTTTTTTTTTTGTTTGCCATGATGCTTCCTTCCTAAAAGTCAAGCAAAATGACGAGGAGGGGGGAGGGAAGAAATGAAATGAAAAAAAAAAGCCTGCAGGAGCTGCCAATGTTACGCATTTGCTGCAGAGTCTGGTACATGCGAAGGGGAAATTTCGAACGTAGTATTAACCTGAGTTGCTGTGGAAACGACTTACGTTTCTTCTTATTTATATATATATATATATACTTTTTGTGGAAGGAGAGAGAAAAAAAAATCCCTCTTTGATCTTCCCTGCGAAGTCTCTCCAACGAAATCCGCTCGACGGGATCGGAGTTGGGGGGGGGGGGTGGGGAGGGTTGGCCGTGACGTCAGCAGTGCGGACGCAACCTAACGGTATGGGGAGGGGGGGGCGGTGAAGGAGGAGAGCGGTTAGCCAATGAGAGCGCGGGGTTCCGCGGGCTCAGCCAATGGGCAAGGAGGCCTGGCGACGAGTCCTCCCAGCTGTCAGGTTCCGTTGTCCCCACCCCCCCCCCCCCCCCCCCCCCCTGGGAGGACCTGCGGGTTCCTAGGCGACGGCGGAGGCCGAGTTGGCGGCTGCGTGGTAGAGGAACCCACGGCTGTTTTTTTTTTCTCCCTCCCTCTCCGTCTCTTTGCTGCGTGGGTGGATTGGAAATTACTGTCAAGCTGTGAGAGAGAAAGTGTGAGAGAGAAAAAAAAAGTTTCAGGGGGCGAGAGAGGCTTTTTATTCGCGCCGTGGAGTAACTTTTAGATTGCATTTTGCAAGTTGCTCGGCGCTGACTGACTGAGGAGAGAATCCAGCGACCATGTCTCGCACGGATGAAGTGCATCGTATGACCGAGAATGTCTACAAGGTGAGTGAGTGAGTTGTTGGCAGCAGCTTCCAGAGGGGTCACCTTTTTCCAACATTTTAAATGTTGCATGCCTCCCATTGCCTCCTTAACCACCTAATGCCAAGCCAGCAGCAAGTTATAACTTTTTTTTTCTTGCTTTCCCCCATGACTTTTGCTTGGACAGTCAGTGTCCAACCTTTTTTTTTGTTTGGAGACTTCCTGATCAGTCTTTTGTGAAACGATTTGGTTTGCTGGCCAAAAAAAATGGTCATCCCACAGTGAGTTAAGCAATTTTTTTTTGTCATTATACTACTTTTTTTTTAATGAAGGTCCAGCATTTTCTTTTTAGCCTTTTTGTGAAAAGTTTTGATTTTTTGGCCAAATGTGTTTATTTCGCTGAATTAAGGATTTTCTGTGAAGTTCTACTATTTTTTAATGGAGGTCCTTGCAATCCTGATCAGGATTATTGACTGTAATTCAGTCATTGCAGACTTTCTTTTTATTTTAAATAATTGAGTTTTTAGGGATAAGTATCTACAAGGTACAAGTATCTGTTTTTCCAAGTTTCCAGTTGGCTTTTTTCAAAGCAGGACCCTTACTAATCCTAATTGTACTATACAGCACAAAGGAAACCTGCCTTATTATGAAATCGTTTTTGTTTTAAAAGTCTAGTGTCCAGCAAGATTAAGTTTGTTTATTTTTTTATATACTTGTCATTTTGGAAGTACAATCTTCAGGTAGAATGCTCTGGAGAAATAGTGGAGTATGAATTTTCATGATATAGGAGTGGGAAATCCTGGACGGGTGGGGGTGGATTCCGGGGCACTAACCTAGGCGTGGAGTCCAGTTGATGTCATGAGATACGAAAGCAAAGCTTGGGCAGCTTGCTAATCATCGGAACGGAGATACTGCCTATTAATCCTTACACCCATCTTTTAGCCTTTATTGGCATCATCGAGTGATACAATACCTTTAGTGTAATCTGCTTTTCTCCCATATATAAGGTTCCCTTTGCATTTGTTTTTGTGTGCAGAGTAGTTCACCCCCTTCTAATGATAGTAATAGAGGTTGGATTTTTAATTAGTCTGTAGTCGCTCAAAATCGAAAGAAGTTCATTTACAAGGGATAGACCTGGGGAATCCTAGCTCATTTTGAAAACCATGCCCTTGAAGCTTTATGCATTGAGTGTTGGAGTATCCTGCCTTCTCCTTTACAATAGGCTTCAGTAATTTTGCACAATTTGTGCTGTGTTTCAGAATGCTGCATCTGAATGCAGAATATTTCATTTTTATCCTTTTTAAAATAAATATCAGTTTTACTTTCTGAAATGTAAAGAATTTATTGTTAAGAGTAATACTGTATACCTGCAAGCATGATCTTTTGAGTTTGTTTAATTACCAGCAGGCAGGCATTCATTTTTCCTGAAGATGGTGTATAATCAGGGTAGCTGGAAGGGAATCTTCCAAGTTTACCAAAAAATAAATTGCTGATGCTGTATTCCCCTCTCCACCCTATTACATACTTTGTTTCTATTCAAAGTATGTAGTGTGAGAATGTTGCCGTTGTAGCATTTGGATAAGTGGTGTTTACTGCAATCAGAATTGGTGGTGGTCTGGTTTTGAGACTTCATCCTGTCAGATTGCAGTGGGTGGTTTCTAATTTCATCCAACCTGGGACCTTATTTCACATCCACTGTAAAGCATTCCTTGACTGTAGAGCCTGCTTTCAGCTTTCTGATTAACCTGTCATCATAAAATGATGTGGTAATACAGGCATCACAAATGTTAACTGTGTAACAGAAACCTGAATTGTCACATTATCACATTGCTGCCTGATTAACTTGTTACAAGCAGTTCAAAGTTGTCACCATTTTCATAATGATGAATGAAAGAAAACCTTGGAATTGGACAGTAGAATCTGTGCAGCAATAGCTTCAGGTTTAAATTCTACTGTAGGTCCCAGTTTACAGGAAGAAGCCAGTCGGTGCCCTTATTGCTGTTGTGCAGAGGGTGGGCGGCAGCAAGTGCCACAGCAGCATTGAAATGATGGATGACTAATCATGACTGTGAGCAACAGAAAACTCCTGGTGGTAGTCAGGTCTTCTTTCACTGAGGATATTATCATCTCAAGGGCATACCATTTCAAAGACAGCTTATCTGTTCCTTAAGACATTAATTTAAAGGGAGAAAACTGGAGCATCAGAAATGAAGTATTTGCCTCAGATTTACTATTGAAGTGCAGAAATTTTGAAATTCACTGAAGGCAATATTTTTATTCTCCTTCCCAGTTTATTGAGTATGGTGTTTTTTGTTTTTTTACCCATATCACTTTAGATGATATGGGCATCCTGACATACTAGAACTGGCACTGTGCAAATCAGGAGCTGGCATAGGGGGCAACAGTTTTGTGGCTCCTGGTTTGATGATATGTGTTGCAATATCTCTACTCCATGGAAACACATGCAGTACATGTTTGCCATATTTAATATGAATTTATATACAAGAAATGGCTACTCAATACTTGTCTCATCTTCTGTGGCCCTGCTTTTAGTAGTGCAGGGAAGGGCAGTATTGCTAGGACCAAATAGAGAGGGGAATGTTTTGCATTAATTATCTGCTTTGTTTTTAGTTTATTAGGATATATCCTAAGAAGTAAAATGGGCCACCCGGGGGTCAGTGTTGATAAACTAATCTCCATCCTAAGATGAGACATTATTTATCAGGGAGTTACTTTTTAAGCGGTTTAGTCCCTTAGAAGATGCAGAATAATATTCTTTCCAATTCTAGAGTCAATTAGGTTAGTTTGCTTTTGATGTGTTGCAAAACAGGGCAATGTTTTGATTGACGCTTGAGCGAAAGCTGGGAAATTTTAAGAAGTTTTTGAATTTTAAAAAAATCCTAACAGCGCTTAAGTATATTAGTTTAAAAAATAGTGCTGCTTTGACAAACCATAGTTCCCAATAAGTTTCTGTTTGGGCGAGGTGGTGGCATTGTCATTGGACTGGTATTCCAGAGACCCAGGGTAATGCTAAGAGGGCCCGAGTTTGAATCCCACAGCAGATGGTGAAATTTGAATTCAATAAAAATCTGGAATTAAAAGTCTAATGATGTCGATTGTTGTAAAAACCCACCTGGTTCACTAATAACCTTTAAGGAAGGAAATCTGTCTTTACCTGATCTGACCACATGTGACTCCAAACCCACAGCAATGTGGTTGACTCTTAAAAAATGCCCTCTGAACAAGAGCAATTAGGGATGGGCAATAAATGTTGACCTATCCAGCGATGCTCACATCTCATGAATGAATAAAACAAAACTCAAAAAAAACAAGGTAAAGAAACGTTTGAGCCAAACTTTATATTCACGAGGCTTCATTTGAGTTTGCATGTCATTTCGAGGTGGATGAGGGCCAGACATTTTTTTTTAAAATAGGGCAGAAAATGCATTCTTTGATATAAATATGACAATCTTTATAGAGGAATGGGTCAAATTTCCTACTTAATAGATTTTTCTGAACCAAACAGTAGGAAGTATACCTATCACAGCTGTCAGCTGAAGTCTTTCCATTGTCCCTCTATTACTGCCAGCACATCTTTCCGCTATTTTTGACCTGATATGATTGTATCTTGAGTTTAATACAGCTTATTGATCAGCAGCAGGGAAGAGTGTGAAGCTAGATTGAATATGGCCTTTAGGTGCTGATAAATTGATGTACACACATTACCCTGTAAAGAAAAAATATTCAGTGTTCAGTGAGTCATTAAATCAGCACTTTCCTTCCTTGCAAAGGCAGTTAAAGCTCACTGTGAAATAATTGGCTAGGATTCATAGTGGAGCACAGTCAACTTGTGGATGATTCATACTGGATGACTTCAGAAATGTTGAATTGTTTGTTGTAGTTACAGTATGCTGACTGTTAGTGGGCTTTACCCTCCCATCAACTGATTGTTAAATTTGGAACGCAACGTCCCCATAATCAAATAGATACAAGAGCAGCTATCCACTGCTGACCCATCTGACAACCTGAACACAACCAAATAGTAGGAAGCAGAACCACCCAAATCATGTCCTGCCCCAAAGGACAGGTTGGTAATCTCCTTCAAAGTCTACTGTAGCTAGCTATCTGAGGTAGTGCAGATTGGTATAACTTTAGCTTCCCTCTAGGAAAATATTTCACATACAATCACTTTTGCCCTCCACAGTTTGACAGAGATTAGGTGTTCGTTTTGTGGAGAACTGCAAACACAATTTCCCTTCCTGCTGCCCAACAGTCCCATCATAAGTAACTGACCATGCAGTATGATTAATACTTCAATAGTCAGCTAGTCTAATTAGCAGTAATTTAAATGAAGTTATTAATTAACAAATTTAGATTATAATTATTACACACAATCTGCTTGGAGCTGTGATGCATCATATTGAAACACTGGCATGAATTACCTTGGAGTGATGATGCAAAAGTCTGATATAGTGTTTAGCACTGACCTTTCAATCTCAGCCATGGTGTGCTGGACAAATGTTTAGGGAAGCCACTTGCTTCTCTGTGGTAGCACCAGGAAGCAGGCAGGAGTTCTGACAAGAGAAGAAAATTGGATAGGGACGAGAGTAATAATCCTTTTATAAGAAGGTAAATGTCTCAGATATGCAACACTATCTCTTTTACACCCTGAAATTAGATGGGTAGATTTCAAATGAATATTTGACATTGAAACTCACTACTTGTTTGTGTACATTCCTTTTCATAGCCATGCATTGAAAAGGGAGTATCTCGATCATTATGAAACAAGATAACTCATTCACTACATATTGGAAGCTGGACTGTAATGTGGGTTTGAATAAAAAATTGAATAAAAACATGAATAATCTGGTTTGAATTTGGTAATTATGACTTTGACAGTTGTTCAAATAATACTTCAAAGTTTGTGGCTGTAAAGTTATGTAGTCTATTGTAACTGTGGTTAGGACTCGATATAAAAGAAATACACAACTCAGACAAACAGTGTGACATTATCAACTCCCGGCCATCACTTTATCAGCCACCACAAGATCATCTTTTACATGAAGGACCTATTTCTGGTTCAAGTCCATGGTTCCACTATCTGAAACTTCCCCATGCCCCATCCTTCTAAAGCGGCTGCAAATTTTGGTAGCACCCATTTGATGAATTCGGATTAATAATAGTTGGGACATAACTAGTATTTCTCATCTGTTGCACAAATTATTGAACTACTGGATTTAACCTGACAGCAATGAGTATAACTAACATCTGTGAAAATACCTTGAAGTTGGAGGAAAAGACCCCAACTAGTTTAAATTGAACCAAAACTGCTGACAAGCCCAGCAAAATTGGTTGACCCACCTTATGACTGTTCTACCGAGGAGGCAGCTATCAATTGTGTGAATACCATCACTCTTTAAAGAACCCTGTGATCAGCAGCAGTCTATGGAACTGTTGCAGGTTGGCTTTTACAAACAGAACCTAATTATTGGTATGACTGTGCTCATCTGAATAATGTCTATCAAAAATCAATTATAGAGAATTGACTACCTTTTTAAACCAATTGTTCATGTACCAATCACCATTGGACACTGGCTGAACAATAAACTGTATGTGCTCCAGTAATTGTTCTTTATATACTGTAAAGTTAGATTGATTGTTTTATAACATTAAATGATATTTTGTGTTGTGTGTAATTATTTCCCTTTGTATTGAGAGGAACCATATGGTACATAATGACTTATGTAACTCTTCAAACATTTGCCATTGTTAAATAGACCATGTGTAAGTTTCACATTAAATAGTTTGCAGAGATTAGCTCCAAAAGTAGTTTTTGTTCTTTGTGTTTCAGGTATGCCCAAACCATAAATATTTATTACTGGTATATGAAAAAAGTTTAGAGATGGAAAAATGTTGTATGCAGTACACTGACTATGAAAAAAATCCCACCATTTTATTTTTGTAGACCATTATGGACCAATTCAATCCTAGCTTGAGAAACTTCATCGCTATGGGAAAGTCTTATGAAAAGACGCTTTCCAGTAAGTTATTTGTCCGTTTGGATATTAATCATGCTTTATTACTTGATTTTATTTTTAATATCCATTTATATTAATGTCTGCATATGCATTGTCCTTGTTTGTTTTTGCGTGTGTAAGTATGTTTGCTCATCTCCATGCATTCTCCTGTAGCTAGGTGGGTAATCAGGTCGCTGACTTCTCCACAGCTTCTGGTGCTAGTGATTATTAACTCAGCCTGTACCTGTGGGGTGAGGCAGAAGTGCCCCATTTCTGCCCAAACTGTTACACTTTGCTTATGCAATGTGTCCTGTCAACAGTCTTACCAAGAACTAATGAAAGTTGGTGCATCATGTAATGGAAGATTTGAATGGTAGTAGCCATTGTTGAGATTTTAACCTTGTAACCAACCACAGTGGATTTAAGCGACTGTCTTAATTACTGTACTACACTACTGGGGTGCTCAAACTGAAATCATGTTGATTAGTTGGCCATTGCCTGTCAGGTAACTTTGCACAATAAAGGATGAAAGTTTCATAAAATGTGTAGCCAGACATTATACAGAATATGTGAGTTATAGTGCCTGCAAAAGGGTTAATGTAATTAAACAGGGATAATTTCTGCTTCCTGGAATGTACCTTTGACGTGTTAGTGAAACTGCTTTAGCAGCATGCCAGAGCCAACGAAACTCTATTTTCTGCTAGTTTCAGTGAGCAGTAGAGTTTCAGAAAGCATATCTTAGAAAGTTAGAGTGATCCCTTTAGCTGTGCAGAATAGGGAAAAGTTTGGATGGGATCATTTAAAACAATGTGTTCACTTGATATTTCACCTCTGGATTTGAATGAGTGATGCTGAGTCATATTAAACAGCCTTTTTTTTGCCTAGTTAAAATATTTGCATAAGGTCGGGTGGAATTCTTTATATTAAAAAAATCTGTTGGGGTTGTTCCTTCATAAGTCTGCAAGTTTCTTCTATGTGCTCATTCTAACAATTACTGGCTTAGTGTATGTGAGTCTTTTCACTTGTGTTAATGTTTCACCAATAATACTTCTTGACTTTTTAAAATTACACTGGAAAGGTAGGTGAAAAATAGGATGGAGAGAATAAGCAGATTATTGCAAATTTGGCAGGTGAAAGTGGGGCTCAAAGTGACCAGTACAACTGGTTTGAGATTAAGTAAATGTCTCCACAATGGCAGTTGTAAAGAGGACATTTGCCAAATGATTTTGTGATCACAATTTAATTCATAATAGATATAAATGCATTTACTGAAAACTTCTCATTGATATTAGTTTCTTTCTCATTTGGAGAGGCTACAACAAAATTTAGTGAGAGAGGACAGTGCTCTTTTATAATAAAGATTTGCTTCAGAGGCTAGCATTGAGATGGGTGTTGGATCAATGTAGAATCATGTGTAAATTATGTATCATGTAGAATCATAGAATGATACAGCACACAGGAGCCCATTTGGTCCATTGTGCCTGTGCTGACTCTTTTTAAAAAAAAAACTATTTAATTAGTCCCACTCCCCTGCTCTCTCCATAGCTTTGCAGGTTTATCCACTTCAAGTATTTATTCAATTCCCTTTTGAAAGTTATCATTGAATCTGCTTAAACCATCCTTTCAAGCAGTGCAAACTAGATTTTAACTTGCTGCATAAAACTATTTTCTTATACCCCTCTAGTTCTCGTACCAATTAACTTAAATCTATGTCCTCTGGTAACTGACCCTTCTGCTGCTGGAAACAGAGGAAATCCTTTGTGCTTTTTGAACACCTCTTATTAAACCTTCCTTTAACCTTCTTTGCTGTAAGGAGCACAGCCCCAGTTTCTCTAGTCCCGCCTCATGGCTGAAGTCTTACATCCTTGGTACCATTCTAGTAAATCCCCTTTGCACCCTCACAAGTCTTGCCATACTTCCTAAAGCATGGTGGCCAAACTTGGACAAAATACACCAGCTGGAGCCTAACCAGTGTTTTATAAAGGTTTGCTTTTTTACTTTATTCATAAAATAAAGAGCACCTTCAAAGATTTGTGTACATGTAACTCCAGGTCTCTCTGTCCTTGCACCCAGTTTAAAATGGTACCATTTAGTTTATATTACCTCTCCTCATTCTTCCCATCAAAATTATGTGCTACGTTTATGAATTGCCAGCACTTTTATTTTAGTTCAATGTTGTCATTTTTATTTACATAATAAAAGTGATAGTGGTAGTTGCATTGAAGCAGCATACTCATTAAAATAAACAAGAATTGGGGTGTTCTGTGCAAGTGATGGTTTATATATTCTAAAACATTCCTGGCAACATTTATGAACAAAATAACCTCAATGTTTGAGGTTTACATTAATTTTTTGGTAATTATTCTGCACTTTGTATAATGCCAAACAAATCCTCTATATAAAGTAGTCATTGAGTGTAGTACTAATGAAACACTAAGAAGTGTTTAAAAATATTGCAACGATACATCGTAATAAAGGGTTGACATCTGTTATCAATCTTGGTTAAAATAGAGATGAGGAGAAATTGTTTTCTGCAGTAAGTTGTTACGATCTGGAATGTACTTTCTGAAAGGGCAATGGACACAGGATCAATAGTAACTTTCAAAAGGGACTTGGATTTCTAACTGAAAATGAAGAATTTGCAGGGCTGTGGAGAAAAAGAAGAGTGGGGAATAAGTGGGATAGCCCTTTCAAAGAGTCTGAACAGGCACAATGGGCTGAATGTCTTCTTCAGTGATGTAAGATTCTATGATGTAAAACACGCCTTTTAAAAAAAAATCTTGCAGTGTGCAAGGAAACATGTTCTCCAGTCTTTCATCGCCTGAACAACACTTGGGGCATTTTCAGCAAAGGATCACACATCTTCGACCATGGCCAGAGTATCTTGCACAGCAGACACATTGAGATCTGGAGCCCTTGTTGCAGTCTCAGGATTTATTGATGCATTTCTTAGCTGGCATCAAAAGAGAAAGCCTAAGGTACAGAAAGCTGTATCCATTAGTATCTTGATTTGGATTGACGCAAAATATTTGTTTGCATAAGCTGAACAGCAAATTTATGGCTGTGTGCAATTTTCAAAGTCCTACTGTTAGCAACTAAAATAATAGCATATATAGTCAGCTAAAAAGCAGTTGTCATAACTCTAGTGAGATGCTAATGCTGGTCCTGTTTTTTTTAATTCAATGGTAAATATTGCACGATTGAAAGCATTGTGTCCTTTTTGACTTGATTCAGTGTCGACTTGGTATTTGTGGTAGCACATTTGCTAGTAAAAATTCCAAATGCTAGTCAAATTGAAATTTCCACTGTCACTGTGGGAGGTCACCAAAGCACTAATTCTCAGATTTTAATACAGAAAATATTGTAATCTCGGGGCTCGAATCTAAATCTTCCTTAAGCTGCTTTTACATTGCCATTGTTTTAATTTGGATTCAGTGAGCGAGTTTTTGGTTTTGATGCTTTGAAATCCTGCTCCTAAAAGCAGACTAGTAGATCTAATATTTGAAAGTCTACAACAGGTCTGCCATCAGGTTAAGGGAGGCAAGCACCGATTCACGGATGCCGATCTTCTGGAATCCAAACTGAAACAATATCAACAAAACAAAGTGGCTCTCCATGGTAAATTTTTACTGGTGGTTGTAGCTATCGCTAGTTCTGCTGGGGACACCATCCTGAATTTTGTTTTTTTTTTTTACTGTTACTGTTTTTTTCTCAAACCTTGTTGGAACATTACCTCAGGCCACATGGGTGCAGAGAAAATTTGGATCAAGAAAGCCAGAACAGGTGAGAAATTCATACCGTATGTGCAGTGAACCAAAGTATATTCGTGCATGTACGGAAACTGCATTTTGTTATTGCTCCACCACCTAATTCCATTACTGACATTGATTTTTTTTTAAAAAAAACCATACCACCATAATGGAGAGTGAATGCGGACAATCTGAGCTGTGATTTTTTTTTTTACTCTTAATTGGCAAAGTTCTGTTTGTATCTGAAGCTGACTTAACAACATGTAAAGGCTCCTTAACACTAGGTTAGCCAGCTAGCATTAAATTCGAGCCCTGAATTTTTTTTTTATATGACTTTTCATTGTAATGAATACTTCTGTAGTTACTTTTATTGCGTAAAATTTATAGTGTGACAACGTAAATATGCTATGGAGATCGCTATGTAAATTAGGTCTCTGTAGCACAAAAGTAAGTAGTTTATGGGCTAATTGAAAAGCAGATTCTGAATATTGTCGGGGTAGTGCAGTAGTAAGACTGATCGCTGAGTCTGGTTCAAATCTTAGTGCTGCCTAATTTTAGGCCTTACTTATAATGAGCAAGGTTTCTTTGAAATTAAGAAACATCTTGCATTGATAAAGCTTTAGATCTTGTTATGATGCGAAAGTAGACAAGAATTCTTTCTCTCCTTTCTGGAAGATCCTTGTCAGCCAATCAGCATAGTGAAGGCTATGATCTTGGCTAAACTACTCTCCAGGCTGAAGGAGATTTCGTGGAAATGAGCAACAAGGAAGGGGAAGTCCACACATTGAAATTAAATTGAGTGTGACCTTCCCTTTTTGGTTAACCAGCATGATGTATGTAAAATGTTTATATTGCATGGTATGAGTGATCTGGAATAATATAAATATAATTGTACTGTACTGAATAATTCATTTCTTCTGACTTCACACAAATCCGCTTAGTAAATAGTTTCCACAATAACTGAAAAGATATTTTTGGCTTAATTTATTAACATTAGTTGCTTTGAGACTGCCTTGCAAAACTATTTAAGAGTTGTGGTCCCATGAGATGAATGTTCTAAGCTCAGTGGAAATGAGAATGAGTAATGTCCTGTCCCTCTGTCACACAGCTATAATGGAGCATATAAAATTTCTGCATGACACAAATATTTGGAAATCTGTTTTAAATTTGATATTTTTCTTTTAATGATTTTTTATAACTGGTTCATATTTGCAAAAAATCATTTATTTATTAAGAAAAAATGGCATCTTTAATGAAAGTGGCAGCATGCACTATTGCTGTAAAACTGGGATATGCACCACAGAAGAGCACTTTGGGTTTGAATTATCTTGAAATTCAGGCTATAAAGGTCAACAGAAGTGATACCATTAGTTTAGTATGTTTTGTCCCTAATGTTTTTGTAACCGTTGTGAGTACTCTTGAACATCAGTAAATCAAAAGCTCCTTTTTAAGATTGATTTTTTTTCACATTCATACACAAACCACTATAAACATTGACCTTGGACATATGGCAGCTGTTGGCAATTTGCTGAAACTCTGTAGAAGAGAGTAAAATAAATTGATGACTTGGTAAGGTAAAGCTAACAGTTCAGGTCTGTGACCGTTCATCAGAACTGTAGGTCCGGTGAAAGGTCATATCGAGCTGAAACATTAACCTTCCTCTCTCCACAGATGCTGCCTGACCCCTAGTGTTTCTAGCACTTTCTGTTTAGTTTTCCAGCTTCTGAAGTTTTTTTTGCTTTTTGATGACTGAATACTTTGTGTGTGTGTGTGTGTGTGTGTGTGTGTGTGTGTGTGTGTGTGTGTGTGTGTGTGTGTGTGTGTATCTCTGATTTTATTGTTGGTGCATATCTCTTCAGGTAAGATCCAAGTTTATAATTGTTGTGCTTCATCTATTTCACAATGGTTGTACTGTACCTGGATTTGTGTTAGCATACACTGAATAAAACATCTTTCACTACGTGAATCCGGGTACATTAGTGCTGATCACAACTTTAAATTTAAAAATCCACATGTCCTCTCTCTGATGGCCTATATAACCTGTGTTTTAATCCAAATCATTCAACCTCCTCTTAAAATATTTTATATTTTATTTATAAATTGTGCTTTAACTCATTGTCTAACTTGGAAATTTGCTGAACTAGTAAACTGCGATTGATTTCCCTTACAAAGTTTGATCACTGTTTTGAGGTTTTTTTGTTAGTTTTAAAGCTGTATTTATATATTTGCAAGCTTTTAACTATTTTAAAAGTTAATTGGGTGCTGTCTGTTCCATATAGTGTAGAATTCAATCCCTCCACATGATAAATAAGGGAGAAAAATCTAATATGTAGTTATCAAGTAAAATAATATCCTACCTTAAATGCAACTAAAGGTAAATAGATATAAATGTAACTGTAAACATGTCAGTTAAACATAACTTAACAAATCACCAATACTGGAAAATTAAAAACACCATTGTGCAGCACTTTTCCTTGATGAGCATAAGCCACATCATTTTGTTTGGGAAGGAAATGAGTTACCCTGGACTATACTTCAGAGCTTAGTGCTCATTTTTATTGAACAAATCACTCAAATAGAAAAACAATTCACCGGATTGTAAAAGGACTTTTTGGAATCAGGCTTCAATGACGCGAGTGGTTGAAAGCTAATGTTTGCAATGCATTTACCATGAGTGAAATGGGATCTTTGGAATTTACCCTGCAGAACCTAATTCAACTTTATTTTTATTTGGATTAGATGATTGGGTTGAATTTTAATATCATTCAAAGAAATTGTCACTTCACGAAATTGGCTGTATTCATCTTATTGAGATGAAAAGGAACTTGAAATTGACAGTGATAAATAGCAAACTTGCTAGGGTTGGATACCCAAACTCCCTCTTTTCTAAAAAGTTCAGTAAGTAATATGCAGGAATAATTAAAATAAAAACAATCAGACTTTATAAACAATAAATGTAAATGATTTAATTGAAGCCCATTGGGTACTCCTGTATAGTTCTATTCTGCTATATCTCCTGTACAGTCATATATGTACATAAATTATGAAAGAAAATCTGATCAGCCAAGCTTACATTTATATTTCTGTTACAAAAATATAAGTATTGTATTTAACCTGTACATTTATGTGCTAGATGAAGGTGAGTATGCCAATGTATAACTTGCTATGCTTTGATTATATTTGAGCTACTACCCTCTGATCAATGTACGCCCCATCTATAATTCATAAAACTGGTATTGATATTGTTCAAAAACATGGTTTGTACCACTGGCTGCCTTGCTCTTATTGCTTTCATTTCCCAGTTTAACTATGGTAGAACCTAAAAATGTCACTGAAACGTTGAATAAATTTTCCTCTTATTTTAAAGCCAAAATTCAATTTTGTAATCCTGAATTGCCCTTTAACATTTAGAAATATCAAAATTTGAAACCATACTGGCAATTTTCTAAAAATACGTACATGTTAAATATATCTTAAATGGTTTGACCACAGAAACCAACTAATTCTACAGTAAACCAGCAAATAAGGCTCTAATCTACAAATACACTTTTCAAAATCTCAATGTTCCAGGTATGACCTTTGCAGCAAAAGGCTATTTTGAGGCGCTCGTGAAAATGGGTGAACTTGCCAGCGATAGCCACGCTTCCAAGGAGATGGGTGAGTGTTAATTTACAACATGACTAGAATATGAATGTGTTGCATGTTTGTACTTGTTGTAAAGGTGAAGTTCTACTTGTGATCCCACATTAATTTGCTTCATGGGTAAAAAAAAGAGCATGGCTTTTGTAATTTGGTGAAAAGTTGAAGTGCTGCTTTAATAGCTTATTAATGTTGGTAATATTTAATGGAACAAAGGCTGGAAAGTATCTGGAAATGGTTCAGTATTTTAATATCTCCATATGATTCACAAGTAATAATCCCTGAGCATTCCTGGCGAAAGGTAAGAAAGTAAATCACCCAAGACTGGTTGCTCCTGATTACTATCCAGTGACCTAACTGTGTGGGCAAGTGTGTGTCATGTGAGAATAGGATTAGATTCAGCTTTGATGTTCCTCAAAGTTGGATCGCTTGCCAGACTTGCTGCATGGGTTCCTGCATGACCAGTGACTTTAGGTGAGGCATTGGAGAGCTGTCTGCACCAATGGAACCATACCCAGATTTAAATTAACACCCTCAGGATAGGAAGGGAGGACAAAGCGATCACCTGGTTTTTTGCTCTTGATTATATGGGATTTATTGATGTAGTTCAGGAGTTGACATTGTTAACATGTTGTCCCGAATGCTTTCCATATTGTAACTGATGAGTTTCAGCACGCAGCAGTATTTATGCATCCCATTCTCTTAGTGAAAAATTGATAAAAGAGATTGTTAATTATGTTTTTTAATAGCATTCTTAATAATTCTTAATAACATTCTTAATATCTTAATTTATATTTTTTTGTAAATGCTTGCTTTGATGGGATCTATATATGTATGTGTGTGTATATTATATATGTCTTTTTTAATCTAGTGACCCATTAGCTAAAAATCCAGATAGTTGTCATTTGCTATCATATGAATCCCTTACAGCCTTGTACCTTCCTTCCAAGTGTGCATCCTCAAGATATTGGAGGTATAAGTCAATGGAAACAAATCGTATGTCTCTGTAATTATCTCTTGTAGTTTAGTTAATTCAGATGTTAAATCAGTTTTTTTAGCAGTTTGACATTAGAGCTCATTGATTAAATTACATCTTTGCAGTCCTCTCTAGTAATCTTTATTTGTCAAATATATTAATTTGTACAGTTTTGGTCACCTTACCTAAGGAAGGATAGGCTTGCTGTAGAGGAAGTGCAATGAAAGTTCACCAGACTGATTCTTGAGATGGTGAGATTGTCCTCTGAGGATAGATTGAGGAGACTGGACCTGTATCCTCTAGAGTTTAGAAGAATGAGAGGTGATCTCATTAGAGCATACAAAATTCTCACACATCTCGACAAGATGCAGGAAGGATGTTTACTCTGGCTGGGGGCTGGTCCAGTCTCAGAATAAGAGACAGGCCACTTAGGACTGAGATGAGAAGGAATTGCTTCATTCAGAGTGTGGCTAATCTTTAGAATGCTCTATTGTAGGGGACTGTGGAGGCTCAGCCATTGAGTATGTTCAAGACAGAGATCGATAGATTTCTAGATATTAAAGACATCTAGGTATATGGGGAGAGTGCAGGAATATAGTGTTCAAGTAGAAGATCAGCCATGATGATAGTTGAATGGTGGAGCAAGCTTGAGGGGCCGAATGGCCTACTTCTCCTATTTCCTATGCTCCTAAAGCTGCATTGACAACGAGCTATGATCAGGCTAACCAAATCTGAGAAGGCGCTCATTATTTTGTTTAAAGTTTGTGGTGATAACAGTTACTCTGTATTTCACCTGAAAGCAAAATAGGTCTTGAATTAATGATATAAATAATTTATGCAGCCAAACTGCTTATTCTTCAAATATGCGAACTGTTGTGACTTGCAGAGCAGTTTACGCCCAACAATAGCAGCTGTAAGTGCAGTTTTGTGTAATACACCAGCAAGACACCAAAGGTTGAAGTATGGAATTATTGTTAATGCATGAACAGTAATCAGTTTTATTATGTTTCTTGTACCCTCCTTTTCAAGTCACATTTTCACTTTGTAGCACATATGTGTTTTTCCTATAAATGTGGTTTTCAGTGGTTCATCTGCCAGTCCCCATTTCAAAACAACTTATGAACTATGACCAGAGCTTAAAATAGGAAATAAGTTTCATTTCATTAGGAAAGTAAATTAAATTTGACATTCTTTATTTGTTCTTGGGATGTGGGCATTGTTGACAACACTGGTATCTATTGCCTATCCTTAGTATCCCTGAGAAAGTGATGGGCTACCTTTAGCAATTTGATGCAAATGAATGGATTGTTAATCCACTTTGGTAGGAAGTTAATGAGTCAATCACTTGACATTGGACTGGAGTATAATATAGACCAGACAGGGTAAGAACAGAAGCGTTCCTTTCCTAAATGATATTAGTGAACCAGTTGAATTTTTTAACACAATTCAGTAATTTCAGAATTCCTTTTGTTTCACCAATACCAGCTTTTTAGTTCCTCAAATTACCATGGTAGAATTTGAGCTTACATTCCATGAATAATTAGCCCTCACTCCTAGATTACTTGTTCAGGACAAAACCACCAATCTATCATACCAATGTATTTGATCATCTTATTCTCAATTGGGTAAAGCGGGGAGCTTTAGCAGGTGACTTTTTAAATGATGGAGTAGATTAGAATCTTATTGAAATGTGGAACTTGTGAAACGTAGGATCCTGCATTGAGCTCCTTGGCTGGGAAGATGGACAGCTATCCTGATCATGACTATCTGTTGTTGCTATTCAATAATAATCTCTGGAATGCGTTGAGAGTTCCTTGTGCTGATTTTTATCTGTGTCTCTGGCTCTCGGGAAGTGCCTTGCCTTGGGTACTATCTACTGACTGTCCAATTAATTATACACAGTATATTTCATATACCTTGGTAAATATTTGCTGGTGTTTTCCCTGGGTTGTAGGTTTTCAAACCTATTGCCATAACATTTGTTTTGCCACTGGATCAGTATGCTTTATTGGTAATCAAGTCAAAACTGCTAGGTCAAAGTTCTGGAATTCCATTTTGGCATTTTGGGTGTACCCACACCACATGGGCTGCAGAGGTTCAAGAAGGCAGCTCACTAGCACTACCTTGTCAAAGGCATTAGGGATGGGCAAAAAATGCTGGTCTAGCCAGCAACGACCACATCCCGTGAAAGAATAAAACATCCGTTTTTCCTTAGCTTTGAAGTATGAAGTTTAAGTGGCACAAAGTCACATTAAAATATTTTCTTAACAGCATTTCTAACTTAGCTTGACTTGAAAAGTAATTGTACTTCCAATTTGTTTGACTTCATGTTCATGTTTGCTTTTAGCTTATTTTTTTACCATTTAAGTAGTTTTGATACAGTACAATACTCATTGTGATTGCAGTGTGTGTGTCTTCAACAATGAATAAACTAACTTGAAGTCACAGATTGCAGTTGGCATCACAATGGTCACAATTCTAGGATGCACACAAACCTTTAAACAGAATTGGTAGGATTTAAGTGAATAGACCAAAGCATTGAAGTTTATGGTGTTATGGCCACATTCTGAGAAGTAGATTATTTCCATGCTGCTACGTGAAATGAATTAATATGCCTGGTGACTGGGGTCATGGGATCCATTAACTGCTATTGGGAGACCAGAACATGCTAAGCAAATCCAGACAGAACTTTATTAGGCAAATAACAAAAAAATAGAAATTGTTTGAAGAAGTTTGAGTTTATTCGAACAACGTAAAACTGCCCATAAATGCTTGCTTTTGTTAAAATGTTTTATATGTAAAATTAGCAAGTTGTTTTATTTCTGAGGTAACTAATTTTTACACAGTGGACGATTTTACATTGATGATGCCTTGCTCAATTTCGCCACATAAATTGATGATGTATGAAAACTGCTGGCCTAGTTTAAACTCATAGTGCAAATCTGGGACAATTCCCTAAGTGTGGTAGCAAGCAGGGGAAAAAGGATGTTTTACCAGCTGGCAGCAGTAGTATCTTTTCACACCATATCATCTGTTTCCCACCTCATTAATTATGCAGCCAAAAGAAACACGTCTCACTGGCAGGTGGCCTCGGAATTGCCCGCCATTGTGTTACCTCACTCTTTCCTCAATCTGGGTGCCATATCTAAACTGCAGCCGCCCACACGTTTCTCATTGCTTGCAGCCCAGCCTCCCTTTCTGCTGGAGGGTCTCTTGGCTGGTCCTCCAGCTTCAAGAGCCCGCAAGCCATAATTCAATGGCGAACAGGTCCCCTGACCACTAATTGGCCAATTCAGGGAAAATCATTGAGTGCCAGCCCCCGACACAATGCGGGGTTGGGACCCCAGTTGACCCCAACATCGGGGTCAAATTCCCAAGGTCCAAATCCTGCCACTGGTCTTTGTAGCTCAGTGTGGCCCTTGCTGCTTATTTAAAAAAAAAAGGCCTCATTAAATGTTTTCATTCTATTCAAGTGCCTTCAATTGTCTGTCTTTAAGCACTTGTCAGCTTTACAAGTATTCTAATTTCAGACTTGGTTTTATTTTCACTAGTTGTCATGCTCCCACGAGGGAGATTTCCTGGGTTCTTCAGTACACAAATATGGCCTGATGCTCCCTTAGGAGCATGGCAGCTTTGCCAAGCATGGGCAGCTGATTTTCCTGCCCAAACACCTTGTTATCTGATTGCTACTGATGAATGAACTTGTTTTTGATCCCTGTGTTCTATGTTAAGATAGCACCTAACTTAGTAAGGGACCAAGAGATGATGCTGTGGGAGCATTCTTTGACAGAAACCCAAGGCAAGCTTTCTTTCACTGCAGCTTTTTGTTTTCTCATTGCATACATGCTGTGCCACTCCGTTGAGTACTGAATTATGTTTGCAGCTTAGTGTAAATCAGTTAGCTTAGGCTGCATTATACCTTTTTAAGAGTCTACTATAAATACTGATTTATAATTTAGAAGTCCCACATGTTTTAAAATAATTAAACCAGTGGCCAGATTGTAGATGTCTGTAAATCTCTGTATTTTAATGGCCTTGATATTTACAGGGAGGGCGGAAGCGTAGAGTGATCAAAGAACCCAGCAAGGCTGGGGATATGGCTTTCTGCCGCATTTAACACAGGACCTCCATTATCAGTTTTTTCTTTCGCTTTTTACCTGGCATCTGGCCAATTTGGCAAGCTGACTGACTGATGGTTGGGAATAGCAGTGGCCGAAGGCAGCAGTCAGGCACCCCTGGGGACGCTCCACAGCAATCAGGAAGGGGAAAGATCAGTGGTCAGAAGTTTGGGTAAGTTAGTGATCAAGTCAAGAGAAGGAGAGAGGCCATAATTGGCAGAGGGTAAGCTGAAGTCTTCCTTGAGGAACCAGAAAACATCCAAAGCCTACAAGCGGTACCACAAATTACATTTCACACTAGTGCCTTGTGCTGTTATCAAGAAAAGAAAATTCTGATTTATCTGTTTTATTTAGTTGCCTTGGTGTACTGTTTTACAAATAACTTTACATAATTACTGAGGAAAATGACACTTAATTTTGCCTGTTAAAAGTTCAAATTGTTGAAAATATTAACTTGGTTTCTATTTGAATTGAGATGCTCCCAAGACTATGATTTGATTTGTTTTGATTAAATTGAATGGTAACTGTTCCAACAGAGAACAGTTTGCATTTTTGCACCCCTTACCACAAAGCCAGTGCAGATTAAAACCTTTTCAGAAACCTTGTTCATTTCAATCTCCTTTTAATCACTCTACCAGTTGCAACTCTTTAAACTCCCTGGAAAGCTTTACCTGATGAAAACAATTAATATAAATTATTGAGCAATAGGTACCCCAGCAGACCAAACAAAAGTCTAGTTTTCTTATGGAAAAACTGCATTGAAAGTCAGATAATTAAATTGGCTTCTTTCATCTTGGGATATTTTATCTCTCATCTTGCTATACCTTTTTACTTCTCTTGATCAGTATTCACCTGCATTTTTTTTCAAAACACTACTTGATTAACATTGCAGCCATGTTACCACGTTGCAAGGCACTGTTTTGCAGAAGAGATCACGTTATTTTGCTACTATATACTATATACTATATTTCATCATTTTCTTAGTGATTTTCTTAATGTTATTTGTATTATGCTCATCATCAATGCCATGTGTGGAATATTGTAGCAGATAGGATAATATTTATGTAAGACCAAAATTTCTCTTGTCTGCTGATTTCCTTTATGCATTATTTTGGTCCCTGCTATTATGGTGGATGCTGGAGGTTCCAGTGTACTGGTTAAATAAAGAACAGGCAGTTAGAATATGAATCCTATCTCTGAGCATATTTATAGCAACAGATCCATTAGTGCAACATATTGTTTAAGAATAAAACAGCTAGTGCTTTGCAGTCCAAAGCAGGAGGTTTCAACAGCATATAACAGCTGATAAAATCAGTCTTTTGAACACAAATATATGCAAGACTACTTTTTTAAGTTGCAGTCAGAACTATTATTTGTGAATTTTAACAGCCTGCAGTGTTCCTTTCATTTTAATACAAACACATTTGAGAAATTACAATATTAATAATAGAAAATATGTCATTTTTCTTTTCTACATTGCAAATATTTTGGCGGAGGTGTCTCCTAGTTTGACTACACAGTTAACACAGATGATTGTTGAGGGGTTGACAGTAGTTTGCACTTCTGCTATTATGCTTAAGGTTACTAGTATCATTAAGATGCTGGCAGTGTTAAGACGTGCATATTGTGTTTTGCTTTAAAGGGACATTATCCTGTGATAAACGGACTGCCCATTTGGCAGTAGGCAGCATGCGCTTTTCTCCTCAGTTCTATTTTGGTTGAAAAGGGGAGCCATTCCCCAAGTTACTATTGTTTATGAAGAATGTTTTGCTTAAACTCGTCAGACATTACTGGAAAAAATGCAAATGATTCGTCTGTTTTAGTTTTGAGCAGGTCCTGAGCAGTTCAAGTTTGTTTACGTTAGTCACTTACTGCCTTGTGCCGGACACCCCCATCCTCTGCCTTGCAATAATGGTGCCCCTTTTATATAAAAGGCATAATTCTTTGCATTCATCTTTTCGATCAGATGCTAAATTAAGGCCCTGCATGTATTTTGAAGTTGGTATAAAAGATTCCTCAGTACTTTTTGAGTTGAGAAGTTCTCACTGATGTCCTGGCCAATATTTAACCCTCAACCAATATCACTAGAATAGATTATGTGGTCATTATCACATTGCTGATTGTGGATGATTGCATATTGACTGCTGTGTTTCCTATATTACAACAAAGATTAAACATCAAAAGTGCTGTAAAGCACATTGCCCTTGGGAAGCTGATTATAACAAAAAAGGAGTATAGGTGTTTGAGAGAGGGTGCTAGTTCCAAGCTTTTATCATTGTGGTTTTGCTACATTGAAATGACTTATCAGGCTTTAATCAATTTTGCCATCCAGCCCTACATAAACTAGAAGTAGTTTTGATTTCCTTAGGAACTTTTATGGTTTTGTAACTGAATAATGTCTTTGGCAACTGCCTATTATTTACCTATATTGATGTTGCTAATACTTCTTTATAGAGTTTTACAGCATGGAAAGAGGCCCATCATGTCCACACCAGTCATCAAGCCCCTAGCTACTCTAATCCCATATTCAAGCACTTGGCCCGTGGTCTAGTATGCTATGGCATTTCAAGTGTTCATCTAAACACTTCTTAAATGTTGAGGGTTTCCGCCTCTACCACCCTTTTAGGCAGTGGATTCCAGATACCCCATCACCCCCTGGGTGAAAAAATATTTCCTCAAATCTCCTCTAAACCTCCTGCCCCTTAAATCTATGCCCCCTGGTTATTGACCCCTCCACTAAAGGGAAAAGATTTTTCCTATCCACCCTATCTATGCCCCTCAATCAGGTCCCCCCCTCAACCTTTTCTGCTCTAAGGAAACACTATATAGTCTCTTTTCATAGCTGAAACGCTCCAGCCCAGGCCACATCCTGGTGAATATCTGCACTCTCACTAGTGAAATCACATCCTTCCTATAGTGTGGCAACCAGAGCTGCACACACTGCTCCAGATGTGGTCTAACGTTTTATACAGCTCCATCATAACCTCCCTGCTCTTGTATGCAGTGCCTCGACTAATAAAGGCAAGTATCCCATATGCCTTCTTAACCACCTTATCAACCTGTCCTGCTGCTTTCAAGGAACTATGGACATACACACCAAGGTCCCTCAGATCCTCCGTACTTCCTCAGGTCCTGCCATTCATCGTGTACTCCCTTGCCTTGTTAGCCCCCCCAAAATGCGTTGTCAAATATATTTTCATTTTGGTGCATTTGAAACTTTTATTTGAAGACACGGAATCATCATTAACTGCCCAAATTTTCCTTTGCGTAATGGAGAGAGGGAAGGAAAGAAACTAAATAACATCTTATGAAAAGGGATTCCAAAGAGCCTAGAAAAGCCTGAGGTTACAGTGACTGCTAAACTGCTAATAGCTGAGATAGTACACTTCAGCATATCCTGTTAAGCTGCTAATTGAAAAAAGGCAAGCAAACAAAGCAAAGAGCAGTGATCTTGTATGTTCTGCTCTGCCTTCACTAACAAAATTCTGTTCTCTGTAGTGGGCGAATAATGCCATGCTCTCCTAGAATATAGGAAAAGTCTTCATTTCAGAGTCTTATTTGATTATAATCCACCTTTGATTCAACACACCATTCAGTCACTGGAATACTGTAAATCTCAATTTTGCAATATTCAGTGCAAAGCAATGCTACAGTTTCAAAATGGCACAACCACCATAACATATGAAAATTAAAAACAATTGCATGAAAGAGCCCATTTTATTTTGGCCAATAACTCCTTGTATATTGTATTTCCAAAAATACAGTTTTGTACATGAAAAATATGTTAACTTTGTTCACAAGCTGTTATAAATCTTTCCATACGGATTTTGTTGGACTTTGTATAAAACCAGTCATACTGGTACTCTGTGTGGTTCAATACAAGACCAGCCATGCTCAATGTATTAGGGTCAATTTTGTGATACTGCAAAGCAATATCCACTTCAAACCATTGCAGAAGCGACAGAGCATAACTCCAGAGTCAGTTCCTGGCCTAACTTGAGTTCAAGAGCATGAAACCCCATTGGATGCCCGTCTTCAGTTGCCTGGGTGAGAGACCATGTGGAATACAATTTCAGTGCAATGTCAAACTAAGTTTCCTGCCTAATTGGTTCATTGGACCTCTTCAAAAGTTTTGAAGTTTAATTAAAGCTTATTTAAATATTTTGAGAGAGACAGCCACCTGCTCTTTCAAAAAATTTAAAATGTGAATTGTGCCCTCTGCCTCTGGCTACTGACTCCATCTCTTCTTGGCCATTCTCAGGTTGAACCAGACTGTTCACACCTTAGTGTGATCCCTGAGGTAAGCTTTCTGCTCCACCCTTAAAACTGCCTGATTCCACTCTGTAACATTGCTCATCTCTGTTCCTGCGTCAGCCCTCCTGCTAATGAAATCCTCATCCATGCCGTTGGCATCTCAAGTTTTGACTGTTCCAAAGCCTCCCTGGACATCCTCCCATTCTCCAGGTTCTAAACTTCAGCTCATTCAGAACTTTGCTGCCCAAACCAATTCATGCTCATCTCTATGCTTGTCAAGCTGCAAGCATCTCCCCTAACCAGCCCTCCCCCATTCGGGTCTGTACCCTACACCCTGGAATTCCCTCCCTAAACCTTCACTCAATGGGTTAAAGACCTTTTATATGCAATGCCAATACCAAATTACTCCATTGTTCAGGGCAGGAGCTTTTTTAAAAATTAAGAATTAAGATGCTTCCCTCAGCCTCATTAAGATTTGTTGTCAAAGCTTCGGTTTGAGTAACTTGTTGAAAGTCTTTTATGTGTTGAGTAGGGCATATTTCATAGTGAAAGTGATGGCTGTTACCAACAGCTCTGTAAACTGTGACTGGATGGTGAATAGCAAATATTTGGATTAGACTTATGGTGAGTAAAGGCCTGCTTTTTACGTTGGTGGCACAATTTGCCAAAAACAGCTGGTTCCTAAGAGGAAACCTTGGAGTAAACTTAACACAATAGCAAGAAACACATTCTTGTGACATTTTAGCATGATTTGCTATTCTCAGCATTCTCTTTGCTACAGGATAGAGAGTTCAAATAAGCCTGACTAATTTATGACCTTTCTATCAGGTGTGCCTTATATTGTTTATTTCTTTTTTTAAAAAAAAACCTGGAGCATCAGTTATATTTACAAGAAATATTTTACAGTTGTTTCTAATTAATTTGACATCTGACAGTAGGTTTAAACTTGAAGTCACTAAGGCTATTCACTTTACAGCACTTTAGTTGCTAGATCAAGTTACAGTAATACCTGATGCTTAACATTTGCCAGCTAAGTTATATATTGAGGTGCATTACATAACCATTTTTACATGAAGCTGTTCTCCAATAGTTTTTTATTGATGGTGCAGTTGAATTAGTAAGTTTACTCTGACAAAAGTTACGGCATCAGGGACAATAATCCAAATGTGCACACAATGCCTATTTGCATGCAATTAGCCAGACATTTTTCATCATGATTTTCAATTCTGGTTATTTGGTAACCCCCACCCCATTGCTGCTCTGTACCAGTAGGTTGAGCATCTACTTTCTCCATTACCAAAACAAAGGGTATTTCCTTAATCTTTTGTAAATCAGCTTTCCCTGGACTTCCTTTATTTGTCAGACTTCTTTTGTCCTTGTCTTTGTCTGATTTCCCATTGTGCATTCAGTTCATCAAAACTGTGCTGAAGCACAGCAACTTAAAAAAAAAATTGAGACCAACCTCTTGTTGGTGCACTCCCTTTGGAATCAATGCTAGGAAGCAGACCTGCTCTATGGGGATCCCCTCAGCTGATATCAGTGCATCACATCTGCTTTCTTTTTCACACGAATATTCACAGGAGTCCTTCAAATGCTTTTTTAGAACACGCTTTGAAAAAAAATTATGATGCATCAAGGGCAAGTATTTAACACGGGAAGTGCACTCTAATGGGGAAGTAAGTGCAAGCTCAGAGGAAATATGGAAGTATTTTCATCCATAAAGAAATTGGAAAAACAAACATTACAGGGTATAAATGCAGCTAGTTTAAATCTGGATGCGAGTTTTTAAAATTGAGGATAGACCATACTAATTCCAAGTGAAAAATGTCCATCCATTAAATTCCAGAGCTACAATTAAAGAAAAATTCAATAATTTCAAGTTTTCTGAATGGGCAGTAGTTTAGTAGTTTGTGTGGTTTAGTAGAGCTGTACCAGTGTCCTTCAGCAACCAACTTACCCAGGCCATTCTGTAAGTGAGGCCAATGTAAGATGTTGCCTAATTTATACTGAAAACCCATTACTAATGTAAGCAGCTTCTAAAGATAACCCAATTCCTGTTTTGCCAGATTTGCCATGTTCATGCTGAAGCATTAATTGGGAAGCAGATTGTCAAAAGGCACGAAAACTTAAGTCAGTAGATTATTAAAGCTTTTGGTAACTTGCGTTTAAAAAAGACAGTAATTTCATGGAAGTTTAAACTATACTAGGCATTGAGTTCATGAAGAGACTCATTTCGGCATTTCCTGTGTTTAACACAAAAACTATAAAATAAAAATTCTGCACTTGTTAATCATATAGGACTTCCACATTGCTTAGAATCTTTACTGATATCAAATCACTGAATGTTTACCTTGGGTCATAGTTGCATCAAAAAGTTGGACATGAAACATAAAATGGCCTCAATAATCGTCAATCTTTTTTGGTTTGATGGATTTATGTGCTTCTGAAAAGTTTTGCGCAAGTAATTTTTTCTCTCTCTTGTGGCCATGAATTTTATTTGCAATTTCCAGATTAGTTCTTCACACACTTAGCTACTGATCTGTACCAAGCACCTTTCTCACCCTTTGTTCTGTCTTTTGTAGCCTATTCCTGATTGATGAGTGTGTATGTTTTGCATTTCATGTGCTCGAGGCCATGCAAGCCTTCACACAATTAGGAATGGAAGGGTTTGTAAATTCTGTGTAAGTGATCATTCTGTAGCCATGTAAGTGAAAAAGGTCAGTTTCAAAATCGCTTAAACTATGATGCCATACATCATTAAAATTTATCTTGAGTCTCCTGAAGGAAACTAAAATGTTGAATTACTGGCTTAACAAGCATAGTCAAAAGGAAGTTATTGTTAACTCTAAAATTTCTGTGATGGGAAACCAATTATCTATTTGGTATACTCAACGCTATTTTCATTTCACTTGGTGTCCTCCCAAATAATACAGCCAACCGTAAAATTTGTACCAATTATTCCTTTGTAGCTGATGCTTTATTTGGATTTCTTTTGAGAGTCAAAGTTTCTTTTGTAACTCACTTATTCTAAGTTGTCATTAATAGTGTACAAATAGCACTTCATAACTGCACTGACAATAAAGACCTGATTATTTACATCTGAGCAGTATGATGACAAAGTGGAAGTTGAATCATTTCCTTAAAGTGACTGACATTTTAAATTTCTCCCCATATCTCATATCTAAACTAATCATTATCCATTGCTCTGTAAAATTGCCATTTCAGCCCCCAAGTTAACATGTTAGTACAAAGTGATGGTAGGACTTTATTATGCAAGGCTTGGGCTTTGTAAGGGTCATGAGGATTCGAAACATCAACTCTTTTCTTCTCCGCCGATGCTGCCAGACCTGCTGAGTTTTTCCAGGTAATTCTGTTTTTGTTTTGGGCTTTGTAAGTCTGTGCTCTTAGTTTACAGCAGTTACAAAGCCATAAATAATATTTGATCCCCATGGCTGTCCTGGCAAACCCAGCTTTTCTAGCACATCACAGATTGGTTCACTTGCTGTCTTTCTGTTTTAAATACTGAGTATCGCTTGTAGGAAAGTTAATGGCTAACTGAAACACTGATTTGCTCGTTATGTGAAAAATTTAATGTACTGCAAATATACTGAAGGGTTTGGAGTGAAGAGTGATGATTGCATTAAGTATTTGTAATGAGATATACAGATAAGAAAGTACATCATAACCTAAAGCCCTGTCATTTGGACAGAAGAGCTCAGCAGAAACAGACAATTTTCCTTTATTCCAGCTGTGTTTTTCTAGGCCTGTTAATGACAGATGAGTGAAATCAGTAAATCAGTAGCTATGAAGCAAATCACACTGCATTTATCATCAAAGACACTCTGAAGCGAGCAAGCTAAGATAACAAGATTAACTAATTAGTGTCCGCATGCTTATTTTTCCAACCATTTAAAAAAAATCCTTATTTTCTGTTTGAGAACATCTGCTTTAGATAGAACAATAAATGGCTTTGGAAATTTCGATCAAACTTTGCCATACATACATTTGCTCAGTTAAACCCATGTCACATTTCTGGATGATTTGTAGATGTGTAAAGATGGATTGCTTCAGATAAGGTAGCGTATACACACTTTTCATGTTTAAATCTACATTGTAGATAATACTCCATAATAAGACAATTTTTGTCTTCTATAATTAATCACACAGCAACAAATTATTTATATACCACATTTAATGAAACATTCCAAGGTGCTTCACAGGAGCACTATAAAACAAAGTATGACACTGAGCCACTTTGAGATATTAGATCAAATGACCAAAAGCTTGGTCAAAGACATAGGTTTTAAGAAGTGTCTTAAAGGAAGAAAGCAATGTAGAGAGGTGTAAGGAGGGCACAGTAAGTTCTCGCTTTAAGTCACCCTGCTTAATATTGTTTTGTTTCAAAATATTCTTTAGAGTCTATTTCTCTGATTTACATTGCGATTTCCATTTTGACATGGTCATTACGCATTGTGTGTCACCATTGCCGTCGGCAGTGCAATGGAATAATGTTGACAGCAGGTTTGTCTGCAACATTAGGAATGGGCTTGTTAAGATTCCCAGATCAGCCCTGTTTCTGCCCTACTAGCTATCTTGCTCCTGCTCCACCCTGCTCACTGGCTTGCTTGCTGCCTCACTCCAAATGGCCAAATATACTATTGATTCACTGTTTCCATATTCAGGTAATAGAGACTAGGGAGAACCTCGTTGGAGATCAGATTGGGGAGAGACTCGCAGAGGTTCGGGAGGGAGAATATCACTGAGGATCAGGGAATTGCTGGGGAGCAGAGGGGGAGAGAATTGCTGGGGAGCAGAGGGGGAGAGAATTGCTGGGGAGCAGAGGGGGAGAGAATTGCTGGGGAGCAGAGGGGGAGAGATTCACTGGGAATTGGAGAGAGGTTTGCTGGGGATCAGGGGAGAAAACCCACTGTGGACCATAACTCCAATTTGTACATTAACCCTTACAAGCAAATCTGATTCATTTAACATTTTTTTTACTTAAAGTCGCACGTTTAAAGAACACTTTTAGGATGTTAAGTGAGGAATTACTGTATTCCAAAGCTTGGGGCCTGGGTAACTGAAAGCACAGCCACTAATGGTGGAGTAATTACCACATCATTATGTTGCAAAGAAATTGGACTCTTTTTTCAATATTGGAGAATGACCACATACACATGAATGTTTGAAAGACCCAATATCAAGACACATATTAAAGCTTCCCAGTACACTATTCTGGCAGAAAACATTTATTTACTTCAGCTGTAGATATTCCATATCCCACAATCCTTGTTGTAGTGTAATGTTTGTTGTCAAGTAATTTGTGGATTTATCATGACATCTGAACCAAATTTTCCAATGAAATTGTCAAGGTTTGTGCTTGATGAGTCAGTGGGGTAAAAATTGGTATGCTTTGCAGTTTTAATTGGAGTACCAACTTTCCAGTGTAGCATTATGCATGGTAAAGATCTTTCCATAATTAATTGATGCACTTTTCTCTGGAATTCATCTCATACATTGTTTTTACTGCTGTTTCCTTAGTGAGGAAGATATTTATGAATTTACTACTTAAAAAATAAAGTGAAAATATTACCATTAATACTTAATTATTGGAATATTGTTATATCCTTTGTTTATTTTCTATCAATAACTTGTACTGTTCTAAGCACAGAACCAATCATAATCATTGGGAAAGGATCTTTCTCGGCATAAGTTGCAATGTTTGAACCTGCCTAATTTTGGTCAATTTAGTAAGAGAGATCAAATTGAACAAAGTGCTTTAATTTTGATTTGTAGCTAGATTGTCTCTTCACTGAAATGGTCAAAGACAGAGCTTTGTCAAATACTTGCGCACTGTAAATCATGTCACAAATCCCAGATCATGTATTGGCTCATGTTGAAATGTGAATGTGTGTGTGTGTGGGATGTGGCTGTTGGGAAAACCCCATAGATTTAATACAGCAGGAAATAGTGAGAGGGTACCCTAAAATGAGTGTGGCAGGATATGGTTTGACTCAGCTGTCCTTTAAATCCCTCATTACTTGTTCTTAATCATCGGCTGGCCCTCGATTTGAGGCTGACGTCTACTCAGGATTGCGAGTCTCTGCTGTGGGTCTTCATGTGACTGAACAGGCCAACTCTGAACCCGCATATCTTTAGGCATGGTGCAGGACATCCGGCAAGGTAGTAGTATCTGGAGTGTAGGACTTGCTTCCTTTTCTTTCCTTCTCCACCACTGCTCTGCCTCATCACTCAGACGTAGTGACTCAAAGCATGATCTAGCTTGATGGACAAGTTGCTGCCATTCTGAATGCTTGGTAGCAAGCTCCTTCCAGTCAATGCTGCCATGCTTCAAGGAGAGCTTCTGACTGCCCTCCCCTGGAACCCTGGCCATTTGAGGGTTGAGAAAACAGGACATAACAATGGAGATGGTTTTTGGCCATCTGGAGACTATGTCCAGTCCATTACAGTTGGTTTTGCAGGAGTTTTGCCTGAATGTTTGTGGAGCTGGCTGCAAGAAGGTGCACCTCCACCTTGACATGATGGAGAGGCTTGTGTACTCCAACAATCCCTTGAGTAATGCTGTTGGGAGCTCCTTGTTCCTGGTAGGGCCAACTAGGGCAGCAAGGTCAGTAGGGGGAGGTTCCAGACAAAGTGTAATCCAAAAACAGCAGAACAGGCAAAAGAGGACTGCCTCACTGGCTGCGAAGGTGGAAGAAAGCTGCAGCAGAAAGGTGGTCTTGGTCATCATGATTTGGCATGTAATTGAAGTTTGATCTCCAACCTGTTAGATCGTATGGACAGTGATGACACCCTAAGGTCCCCACATTAAACAAATTCATGCACAGGCTTCTACCAGGGTTCATTTTCTAAGTCATGTGGTGATGGAGGATTGGCATAGGAACAAGGCTGTGAACCTGGGAGTCCCTAAGGACAGAATCTGCACACAGGCGACAGATGCATGAAGGTCTATGGACACCTGTGTTGGAACAGAGGTGTCTTTGGGTAGCAGCATCTGTGACTGAGCAGTTCTCTTCAGCATGCCCTCTGCTCACTTCAATTGAGGAGGGTACGAGAAAAGGTGCCCTAAATATCGGCTAAATCAACTTTCTCCTGGTTGGGGAACCACACCCTGCAGAATCACCATCTTTGTAGTCAAAGAAAGAAAACTTTAAATTTTGAAACTTGGAACGTTAGGGCACTTATGGATGATTTCCAGAGTGGCTGTCCAGAAAGAACTGCAGTCATATCATACGAACTATCAAGGCTCCAAATTTACATCATTGCCCTCAGTGAGACCCAGCTCCCTGGTGGAGGGTGGTGGGGGCATTTGAAAGAACAAATGGATGGATACACCTTCTACAGGAACCGGAAGGTTGACAGCAACCCTCATGTCCACTGAATTTGCTTTGTCATGTGCAATACGATCTTTGATGCACAGCCAGAGCTCCCCAGTTATGTAAATGAAAGGCTCATGACACTCCACCTGCAGCTCAGCCGTGACCAATATCAGCGCTTACCCCTCAACCCTTGACTCCAATAAAGATGTTAAAGAAAAGTTTTATTCTGACCTTGAAGGAGTCCTCATTGCCATCCTAAGCAAAGAAAATACCATTCTTCTGGAGGATTTTAATGCCTTGGTTGGCCATGATTCCGATGTCTAGAGAAGACTCATTGGGAACCATTGTTCTTAAACTGTGATATTATATGGATGCAACTTGATTCCATTGCCTACCACATTTTTGGATGTGGGAAATAGCATCAATATTGAGAAATATGGTATAATTTAATGTTGGATTCATGATTTATATGGAACTAATTTTTAAATGGAAGCAGTACTGTAAATGCCTTCCAACAATATGCAATTAATTTCGATTGGTGGGAAGATTCTGAAACACCAGTGCCTAAATATAAACAAACATGTAGGTAGTGAACAAGATGAAACATGTGCAGTTGTCAAATGGCCTTGCCCCTCCCTATCTGTGGAACCTCAGCCCTAAACCAGTACCAAATTCTGTTCTTCTGACTCCAGTCTGTTGTGCATCCTGCATTCCCTATCATAGGTAGCTGTGCCTTCATCTGTTTAGACCCTGTGCTATGGAATTCCTCAGTTCCCTCTCTTGTAAAACGCTCCCTAACACCCAACTCGTTGGCAAAGTTTTTGACCACTCGTTGTTATTTTTACTTTGGCTAGGTGTCTGGTTTCTGTTACAAATGCCTTGAACGTTTTTCACCTTTGTAAAGGCAAGTTGTAATTGTTTAAAAAATGGTTTCATTTTACCTCCATGGAAGATCCCTGATGTTGGAGATTGGTTGCTACACGCTAGTAATGCATGAAAAGGGCCTTTTAGCAGCTGTCATTAATGGTTGTATGTTGTCAGCACTGTGCCTGTGGCAATGTTGGGGATTGAGTTAGTAGTAAAACACCTTCTGGGGTGGTACCATGCCGTTCCAGAGGTAGTAGCACTGTCTCATTGGCATTAAAGTTGTTACTGGTGCCAGTCCTGGTGCAAATGCCAGAAGTGTATTAGTTTAAATGCAACAAAAAAATCTCTTATAGTTCTAGCAGGAGCCATATTCCATGGAGGAAACCTCAGAGCTGAACTTTGATGAGTTCCAGGTGTTTTTGTTCCTATATTTGTATAAGTAATTCTTGAGCTTAGTTTGGCATATGACGTGTTCTATCCACTGCAAGTTAAGTCCTTAACAACATGTTTTTGAATGCTGTATTTGATTATTCATATTATTGAAGTTTTTAAAATCCACATGTGCCTTTTGTTCTTAAAGTAGCTGATTGAATACAATTTTTTTTAAAAAGTGATGGTGGAAATGCGTTTTGCAGAGCATGCACCATGTTTTAAAGCTATTCGTTCAAAGCAGAGGATAGCTGACCTGCAGTACTGTCGTGACAAGTCACCAGTAAACAAATTAGGTTGCTGCACTAATAAGTTATTTGCTTCTTCTGGGTATGTTATTCAGTAGTGGGAATTGCTGTAGTTATTTATGTCCCTTTTGAGCCTTGTGCATTTTGTTAACCTTGTTTCGTAACAAAGGGATTTGTATCCACTTCTGCTTTATGAATGAAGGTTCAGGCCCTACCATATTTTCACTCAAATTGTTAGTGAACCCCACATTCAGCTGCTTTCTAAATTGTTGAATTGATGGTCAGAAAAAGATGAAAAGTACAATGTTTTTTTTTCATTCATGGGATATAGGTGCCACCGACTAAGCCTGCATTTATTGTCCATCTATAATTTCCCTTGAGAAGGTGGTGGTGAATTGCCTCTTTGAACTGCTGCAGGCCATGTGGTGTAGGTATGCCTACAGTGTTGTTAGGGAGGGAGTTCCAGGATTTTGACCCAGCAACAGTGAAGGAGTGGCAATATATTTCCAAGTCAGGATGGTGAGTGGCTTGGAGGGAAATTTCCAGGTGGCGGTGTTCTCATGTGTCTGCTGCCCTTGCCCTTCTAGCTGGTAGTGGTCGTGGGTTTGGAAGGTGCTGTCTAAGGAGCCTTGGTGAGTTCCTGCAGTGCATCTTGTAGATGGTACACACTGCTGCCATTGTGTGTTGGTGGTGGAGGAGTGAATGTTTGTGGATGGGGTGCCAATCATGAGGACTGCTTGTCCTGGATGATATCAAGCTTCTTGAGTGTTGTTGGAGCTGTACTCGTCCAAGCAAGTGGAGAATATTCCATCATACTCCTGACTTTTGCCTTGTAGATGGTGGACAGACTTTGGGGAGTCAGGAGGTGAGTTACTCACTGCAGGTTTCCTAGTCTCTGACCTGCTCTTGTAGCCACACTATTAATACAGTATTAAGTTTAAGAATCACAATTTCACTCAGTGAAGCAGAATGCTTCAAATTATGTTTTGGAAATAATTTGCCTGTCTTTGCTTTAACAAAATGCAATTCTGTGCATTGTTTTTTAAATTTCTGCCCTGATAACTGACTGAAGAAATAGTTCATCTGTTTGTGGAGTTGGGCTTATGTTTGCAGCAAAAGAAACAAAAATTGCTGGAAAATCTCAGCAGGTCTGACAGCATCTGTGGAGAGGAAGACAGAGTTAACTTTTCAAGTTCGTACGACTCTTAAGAAGAAGAGTCATACGGACTCGAAATGTTAACTCTGTGTTTCTCTCCACAGATGCTGTCAGACCTGCTGAGTTTTCCCAGCAATTTTTGTTTTTGTTTCAGATTCCAGCATCCGCAGTATTTTGCTTTTATCTTATGGTTGTGGTTATTGGTTGACTGTATAACTGAATACACATTACAGCAGTGTTTGAAGTAAGCAATTCATTGCTGCAAGATATTTTGACTATTTTAATAACAAAGAAAATTGGGCAAAGTGTTTTTTTCTGTTGATGGATTCACTGTAAGAAGCCAAATACTTTATTAATAAATCTGTCTATTTTTCAAATTTTAATCTGACACCCTAGAAGTTTCAGAAAACTAGGATTTTTTCATTAATTTTAATTACTTATTTTTAATAAACACAGCTGTACAGTACCTGCTGGCAAATTTAATGGGTTATTAGTTACTCATGAAGGACTTTTTAATTTTGGTTTTATTGAGGACATTTACGAACCCATGAAAAGACAGATACAATAGGCTGGTGTATGAAGCCTGTTCCATATAATCACAATGCAACTAAGTATCATGACCCCAGTGTTCTCATGGGAGAAGGCAAATAAACAGATTAAAAAACCCTATGCCAATTCGGGGAAAACAGTCTGGGAAGTTCCTCGTTGACCCCAAAAGGTGATCAAAATGAGTTTAGGAGATCAGTGACCGATAGGTACATACCTCACAACTCACTTGCCTTTAAAACCCAGTGATTTTAGTTACAGAAGGGAAGTAGGCCGTTTCACTTTTGAACTGTAGCAGAAGAATGAATCTGTACTCACCACATGTGTCACTAACTTAATCCAAGTGTATATAACCCTGCACAGCAACGAAAAATCTGTTGATACATAATAGATTCTGCTGGGCTGTGCAGCTTTGTGATAGGAAAGGCAGGTGTTTCTATTTTACAAGACCTACCCTGATGAAATAAGAAAGGCAGATTATCTGACTTTCTTCCTTCCCACCCTCCTCTATATAAAGACTTGCTCCCTTAACTCCATATGGGACCTTCCAGCTTAGACCATGAGCAAAGTAGGGGATAGACCTTTTTCTCCCCCTCACTCTCTGTGCAGAATTGTTATGTGTTCCAACATGAAGTACTGGTGTCATCATTATACGCAGTGCCAGATATTTAATTCCATTGACTGCAATGGAACTGAATATTGGGTGCTGCGTATAACAGGGTGGCTGATTGAATGCTGCCATCTTGTGCCCCTACCAGAAACAAATTTCTGGCCCTAGTACTCTAGCTTGCAGAGAGTACACTTGCCCTTGGTTGAGATAGCTTGCTACATCAGGTTACCCCCCTCAGAGGGGTCAGAATCTGCCAATGGTGTCACTACCTCTTGCATCACAGATGAAAACTACTGAACTTGTATGGCCTGTAGAATTGCATCTAAGCTGGTTTTGTATGTGAAGTGAGCAGCTTAGCCATGATTGAACTGCTTATGAGCTTGTAACCCAAGTGATTTAGGAGATTAAGATGAAGGAGTATAGCATCCTTTCTAGAACTCATTGAAGTGATGGGAATGCATTCTTATCATCATCCCAATTGTATAAGTACTATATTAAGTTTCTTATTTGCTTTTCTCTTTTTGAACAGGCCAACTAAAATACCGCACCCACTATAATGTATTCTTCAACCTAATTTGACTAAAGCAATGGCTTATGATGCTTTGCATATTGGAGGTGATATAATGAAAAGGCATAGTTGCAAAACTAGCAGAAATGATTGTTCTTTAATTAAGTAGGTAGCATGAAGATGCTATACATGTGTTGCTCTAGAATTCCAACATACTGTGAACAACTGATCTCAAACATGGGAAGGTGCCAGGAAAGGTTTATCACTTTCCCAAAAGGGAAGGGTGGTGGTGCAATATCAGATCTAGTCACCATGAGCTGGCCTTGTGCACCTTAGCATCTGGGTGTAGGATCTGGGAGAAGAATGGGCCTCCGGTACATATTTTAGGCCAAAACTGATGAGTGGTATGAGGATGAGTTGGGGAGGGGTGGGCGGAATTAAAATTAAAAAATGCAAAAAGTTAACTGCATAAAAACAGGAAAAGCGTTTTTAAACATGTTTTCCTGGATTAATTCATTATTTTTGAAGGGTTCTCTACCATTGTCTGGAAGATATTTTTATTTCCAGTGTTATGCAGCACTTTCTTCCCTTCCATCCACATCAATCACTTTCTGTGAAATCAGTGAGCATTGCAGACCATGTAGGTCGAATGCCAGAGCTTCTGTGAATCTGAAAGTAAAGTTTACCTGTGACTTGTTACCCAGTTTATTCATTCATGGGACGTGGGCATCGCTAGAAAGGTCAGCTTTTGTTGCCCATCCTGAATTGACCTTTGAGAGGATTTAAGAGTCAACCACATTGCTGTGGGTCACATGTAGCTCAGACCAGGTGTGGACAGCTGATTTCCTTCCCCAAAGGGCATTAGTGAACCAGATAAGTTTTTACAACAATTGGTAGTTGAATGCTCACCATTGAGAGTAACTTGCAATTCCAGATTTATTAGTTGAGTTTCAATTCCACCAGCTACTATGGTGGGACTTGAACCTGTTTCACCAGACCGTTAACCTCGGCCTCTGGATTACTAGTGACATTACCAGTGACATCAGCACTACATCACCATCTCCCCGCTGATGCCTCTTGGCTTCTTTGGCTTTTATTTCTCTTCTCCTGCAGTGCCTATGTACTTTAATTTGCTCACAGTCACTTTAACACTCCCAACCGAAATAGTGGGGGCAGAAGGACAATGATAGCAGTTGTGATTTTTAAATCCAAACTGTAAATGTACTGATGTTATCTAAACTGATGAAAATTGAAACTTTTTGAATGTAATTTATGGTAAAGACCACAATAATCTTCAGTGATTGAGGCAACATTGTAACATGCATTATACATTTTGAACATTATGTCATGATCCCTGTTAGAGACCAATAACTTTTACAAAGATGTTTGAATTCCCAGTGACTGACTTTAAGGAATTGCACAAGATTTTGCAACATTGGGTTGCTTTTACTAAACAATACTTAGTAGGCAACAAGTACTCTAAACTACAGATAAGATAACCCTTATTAATGTCTCAACGCGATCAACGCACACTGCATATATACTGTACAGCACGCTTTCCACAGAATTGCAGTCTTTCAGAAAATGTTCTGAAGTCACTCCCACCTACCAACAGGTTCACATCTCTTCTTTTTGCTGAGTCAGGACATCTAGCGACAGTCAAAGGTCCTCTCCCTCAGATCTCTGAGAATTCCCAAACTGACTTTCAGCATTAAGGCCCACTCCAGTAATTTCTTCTCCTGGCTTCACCAGGGTGAATCTTACAATGACAAATCACTGCGGGCTCCTTCTGTTTCACCAGTGGACAAACTTTTCCCAGCATTCTGTCTGGCAGCTAGCAGAAAACAGCCCTTTCCCTCTGTGCACAACAGCAACTGCTGTTCCCTGTCTGCCCCTCTCTCCCTCTCTCTGTCTCTCCATCTTTCTCTGTCTCTCTATCTCTCTCTCTCTCTCCATGTCTGTCTGTCTGTCTCTCTCTCTCCATGTGTGTCTCCCCCTCCCCCTCCTCCCTCCCCCATCCCTCCCCCTCCTCTCCCTCCCTCTCTCTCTCTCTCTCCCAATGTCTCTCTCTCTCTCTTCTTTCCCCCCCCCCCCCACCCCATGTCTCTCAATTGCTGTTCAAAGTCTCTGAGCTAGAAAGTCTGCAATAACAAGAATATCTACTCTGCCTTCATTAACATCTGACCTGGGTCCTTGGTCCCCATGGTAACCAAGCCACATAGGCTTGTTGTGGGGCAGAACTAGTAACAATTTACAGGACTCTCTTCATTACTCCATTTTACTTCAAATTTAAGAGACGGTTGAAACATAACCATCTTCTAAAACCTTACATTTGCAGCAATCAGTTTAATAAAATGAAATCCTTCCCTTCAGCATTCTGTATCAGGAGGCACAACCATTGAGTATTCTTATATTGAATAGTTTAATCAAAGTACCAGACAGTGTCAGTCTGTGCAAACCAGGAGGTGATAGTTTACATTTCCAAGTGGTTAAATGACATTGAGCAAAATGCAGTTATTTGTGATTAACAATTTTTCTAATTCATGGAGAATAAACAATGATTGTAGTATACTAATCAGGATTTGAATGATATTTTGAAGATAAAACATTCAGAAATTACTCTAAAACTAAACAGAGATTATCTTGAGTGGCATTGGGGGTGGGCAGTGTGGTAGGGAAAGGTGGGGTTAGCAGTGGGGTTAATATCCTTCGTTTTTATCAGCACGGTAGCTGCTGAGTTTTGCATGCTCAGTAAATTGTATTCAAAACCCCACTTTTAGCTTTCACAGGCTATAATTTACTGTATGAAATCTGACAAATGTATCTGTTTTAAATGAAACTTCTTTTCAGTTAATATTGAAGGTATTTCTCTGCAGAGATAATTCATTTTTGAGTAATTCACCACATCAGGCACTTGTAATCAGCTTATTGACATTCAAACAGGCAACAATGTTTTTTCAATAGCTAACTTATTTCCACACATCTGCCATTTGACTGAGAGCATCATTATGCTTCATAATGGAATGAAGCACATCTGAAGTGGGGCTCACACTGGCCTCAAAGCCTGCTCTTGCAGGATCCCTCATTGCTTTTGTTTGCATTAGCACTTCAATATGATTAAGCAGCAGCACTCTGGTTAGCCAGGTCAATCTATCAAATGGTGTTGATCTTCTCGCTGCTCTCAGTTGGTAGATATACAGTGGTTCTTAGGAAAAAAGAACCAAAGCTAATTATGACTCGTGTCAAAAATAATCTTCAATTGAAATAAGAGGAAGTCTATAAACTGAGATGATAGGAGCAACTGAAAAACTTTACTTCACAAATCTCACCTCGTTACTAATAAACCTAGCACTTCAAAGATCGTGAATGTAATGGAGGACCATGGCCTTACAAAACAAAACTTAATATATGGGTATTACTAGCAAAGCCGGTATTTAGTGTCCACTCCTCTTGCCCTTGAGAAAGTAGTGATGGGCTGTTGTCTTGAATTACTGTAGTCCACATGATGAAGGTACTCTCAGCATGCTGTTAGGTAGTGTTTCAAGATTATGATATGGTGTGGTACTGATCATGGATGGTATCACAACTGAGACAGATTCTGTGTTCACCTGCTTACTACAGCAACTTCTATTTGTGTCACACCTTTAACATAGTAAAACATCACAAGACACTTCACAGGAGTATTATTCATCAACATTTGACACTGAGCCACATGAGATATTTGGGCAGATGGTCAAGAAGTTATGTGTTAAAGAGTGTTTAATAGGAGGAAATGGAAGTAGAAAGGCAGTGAATCTTGGGAAGGGATTTGGTGGCTGAAGGAATGGGCCCCAATGATGGAATGATCAAGAATTGAAGGAGTACAGAGATCTTGGAGAGTTGGAGGTCTGTAGGGGCAAGACCATGAAGGGATTTGAAAACAAGCAGGATAATTTTAAAATCAAGGCATTGCTTAACTGGGAGCCAATATTGTTCAGCAACAGCAACTATAGGGGTGATGAGTGAAAGGGACTTAGGACCTGGACAGCAAAGTTTTGATTACCTCAAGTTTACTAAGAATGGCAAATGGGAGGCCAGCCAAGAATAATAAAGTCCGGAGGTAACAAAGGTAGTGTGTTTCAGCAGCAGATGAGCACACACTGGCATTTTCCTGCAGATGAGGCATCTTTAGTATGCATTTACACTGCAACTTTTAATATCACACCAAAACAGTTTCTATTTCACAGTTACAGTCAGTACACTTCCAAAATGAGGACACACCCTATTCCAAAAAGAAGTGGTGTGGCACTGCTGTGAGGACGCAGTCTCATAGGTTTTAGGTTTAAGGTCCTTGTGCTAATAACTGCAGTACAGTGTCAAACATGGTTTAAGAGACACTCAGATGGCCTGTTTGATTGTTTAGACTTGCAGATTTAAAAAAAGTCTAAAATGATAATAGACTTCAATGAAGCAGCCGGAGAATTACAGAAGAATGTAAGACTCTGTTTGTATGGGCAGGACTATAATCACATTAAATTCAGCACATACAATGGCAAGAAAGTCCTAGGCATTGGAAGAACAAAATAGAGGTATAACCTACTTCAGACATGATATATATGAACCAGGGAAGGAGCTGAAAGAGATCTGGGGAACGAAAACCTGAACTTTGACTACGTTGAGTCATTACAGAGTAGCATTTACAAAGCAAACAGAATATGGAGTTATGCTGCCAAATTGGCCAAGTTCAAATCTAAGGTTGTGTTGATGAGTTGGACATTGCTCTTGTCAGGCTACAACTTGAATATTTGGTTCTATTCACTAACATGTTAAATCTAAGGAGGTAGTGCAGAGACGTGCCATAATGGCATGTCATTTATTACGTTTTGCCCTTAGCATTTTGTATCTTTTTGTTACCAGGTTCCCTCATATTTTCTCTGAGTTGCTGCTGATTTTTGTTTTGTGATTTCATGTCCCATAAAAGTGAGATTAAAGAAGATCAACAAGATTAAAGTCTTGTACCCGGGGATTTACTGGAATTAAAACTATGTTGTTCCACCTGATGAGCAAAAGTCTTTTTATTAAAATACTTGAAATTGGAGTCAGATACTCCCTATATGTACAGATTCATGACATAAACATAGTCTATTACTGAATTTATCAATATCTAAAATCTTCTACTGTATTCATTCCCATATACTTGTGCCACGTGCCTGTAGACCTACCTCATCAGTGATGGTAGATTCCAGGCATTGTGAAGTCTTATGAAAGTTCCGCCTCAAATTACAGCCATATCCGTGTTGGAAAAGGCAACAATCAACTTTCATTCGAGGTTGTCGAAAGAAAGTAAACCTTTAAAGTCTTAAATAAACTGGGTACTTGCTGATCAGAGTCGAAGTTGCATTTTCCTGAAAATTTCTTGTAGCAATATTGTGTGGAGGTGCCCGCATAGATGTATAATTTTGAAAATTTAGATAATCTTATCATTGGGAAAATGTTTAAATTGCTTTCTAATCTGGCCTGGTGAAGTATCAAATTAAACTGCATACTTACAGTTTTTTTACTTTTGTTCTGACAGAATTGGGCTATCTGACTAGATGAGGGTTTTTTGGCAGCAATCTATGCCTGTAAAATGTGAGAAGAATGATCCTTTTTTTTATTCATTCATGGGATGGGGGCTTCTCTGGCTGGGCCAGCATTTATTGCCCTTCCCAAGTTGCCCTTGAGAAGGTGGTGATGAGCTGCCTTCTTGAACTGCTGCAGATTGGAAAAAAGTAAGACTTAGGTTTACCAGTTGGGTTTGCAGATTGATGAAACAGGTGATAACCATAGTACCACAGCGGTCATAAACAAAATGGAAGAAATGCATTATTTTTAAAGCTTAATATGCTGCAGTCATGGAAACTTTACAATTTGACCAACCACAGCGATGTAGCAATATTTTTATAGTCCAGTTCAGCAATGTGCACAAGTTTTTATGCCTGAGTCATAATGGAGGGCTATACTTTTGAACATATTTCCCAATTAACATCCAGGCTTGCATTTATCACTAAAACAGATGATTTGGTCTTTATTTCATTGCGGTTTGTGGGACCATGCTGTACACAAGTTGGTTACACTGTTTTCCAACACTGTAACAGTGACTCTGTTCAGTATTACTTCATTGGCTTTAAAGTGCTTTGGGATGTCATCTGGTTCTGAAGAGGCATTATAAAAAAGCAAGTCTTTTCTTCCAACTATATGCAGGATTCAAACATGACTTAAAGTGCTTTCTAGTGGTTGCAGTTCATGTAGCTTGGAGATGCTGTAAAAGGCAGATGGTTTTTTTGAGCTCCCAGATATCATTTGATTATCATTTCAGTGGGTACATTTTTGGAGTTTCTGCTCCCTCTGTAGAGTTTCACTTAACAGGAGTGCAGATTGAAAAGCTGAGCTTCAGGTCAGCAAGGATGATTTGCAGGACCCCTGATTTTCTGGTTTTCTAAAAACAATTTGGATTGAGAACATTCATTCTTAATTCTCTGATCAATCCTCCTACTGAGTGGTACCACATGTGGTGAGCAGAGAATTTTCATGTTGCGCTGCTTCTGCCTGTCCTGCCCCTGATCCCTCTGGTAAGGAAATCTGGGATTCCTGGTAATGGTCAAATTACTTCTTCTCTCACCATGAGAACTGGAGTGATAGTTTACTAACTCAAATTTATGGGGAAAAATAACCCAACAAGACTGTCTAAAGAACTTCCAGGTGCTTGCCAGTAATATTTGGGTGCCCGCAGTGGATGGGCACATGGTAATATTGACCTTGAAACACCTGAGATCTTTGGGAAGGGAACATATTGTAGGTGGTGTATTAATGTAACATATATAATTTTCAAAAATAAATGTGTGTTGAGGGTGCTGGGAATGAGGGTGCTGTCCAGCTTTCGAAACATTTCTGTATTGTTGAACTGATATTTTAAAAATTGAATGTTGAGTCTTTTTATGTCTAAACAATATGCTATGCATTTTCAACAGAACAGACTAAAATAATCCCAACCAAGGAAGGATGTGCCTCATTTTAGTTTGAGGAGGAGGGTGATTTTATGAAGTGTATTTGGTCTATACAGCCCTCCTAAACAGAAGAAGCACTACCATTGACAGGTTGTCTTTTTATGGGAATGATTCCATTGTTGAAATTAACGAGATGTGTAGCTTTGCAATTTGTCAGATAGAGATGGTGTGATGTCAGCAATATGCTGTACTGATTTTCATTGGGAATTCCAGCCAGCAGAAGCCACTGCAAGAACTGTCAAAGCAAGCTTAGTGAAGAAATGATGTATAGATGCTAAATAGGAATTTAAGATGCCATTCACCAAAATAGCCAAGAAAGTGACAGCAGCCTTTTTAGGCAAATGTAATTCCCTTCAGATTGCTAGATTATTGAATTATTCTGGTACTTTAATCATGTTTTTTTGCTTCCTTTGAGAAAGTAAGATTCGAGATTCCACATGGGTCATTATTGCAGCTGAATTCATCCTTTGCAGATCTGGTTTGATTTAAGATGAATGAGGCATTGAAATGGAAACAACATTGTTTTGCAACAAATTCTCTCTGAAGCTGTGCCTGAAGATCTTGGGGATATACATTATTAAATATATCTTCCTCTACACAGTGTGATTGACGCAATACTCAGTAAATCTGAGTACAGTGTGCAGCAAGCAGCCATCCCTGAATTAGAACTGTGTTAGCAAATCACTGCATTTATTTGCCAAATTGATTTGAATTTGGTTGACCATTAATGAACATAATGCAGCTCAAAACATTAATTACTGTGCGTTCTCTGCACTGAATCCTCCTTTAATGCTCTTGCAGAGTAGATGCATAATTTGCGCTTAAGTTCCAATAGAGAGAGATTTCTTTGATGCTTTGGTGGGATCAAGATGTGGTGCTCTAACAATATCATGAGACAGTAATGCTTCATTTAATGTGCCAGGTTGCCAAAATTGCAGATATCTACAGTGCTGGGAGGATTGGCCACATGCAACACCTCCAAGTGTGAAAACTCTGCTTTCCCCTACTTAAGCACTGTTAACACCTAACAAAAACACATCCTGCAATTTCATATTCCTTAGCCAGAGAAGGCCCAAAAATTGGGAGTGTGCCTTCCCTACTTTCAAAAGACCATTGGCATTCGGTAAAAATATATCTTCAAAAAAAGTGAAAAAAATATGGTTTTATGGTATAATATTTTCAGTGCCCAAAAAAGCCTTACTTTTAGCTTGTGCAAATGCAGTTTTGTGGCTAACTTTTTTTAAAATGAAGTCCAACTTGTTACTTCTAGCTTCAGAATCTTCAAATGTGGTCTCAGAATTTGCTGTTTTAATTGTAGAAAGCTCCAGTTTATTCAGCAAAGTATAGGCTAGAATAGATATGCAAAATTGATCTTCATTCCCTCAGTATAACATTGAAATTAATTTAAAATTTTCATTCGTGTCAGCATCTTCTCTATACCATTTTGCTGGGCATTCCTGGTTATAAATGTTTGTCAGCAGTTTGGACACAATTGAATGGGGGGGGGTGCAAAAAGCAATTTTCTTGTAAACAGTGTGACGCAGTGCCCAAACGTTGTGGTTAAAATTTTCTCGTGCTCTAAACTCTCATCTTAATTTTATTCAATGCATGTTTATGTGAAACTTGATAGTACTGTGTTGAGGTAACTTCTGATTTCAACAGCTTACTGAAAAAGGCTGAAAGTCCAAGTTTCTACAATCTCTGTGTCACCACAGCTACGTACTTTAGGTAGCATATGCTACAAAGTCACCTCTCGTACTGTGACATGACTCCTTTTGCATCTGAAATTCTCTACTGGGCATGTGATATCAGTGTTCAGTGATAATGTGTGATTTTTTTTAAGAGTAGTTGCAAATAGGGTTGTATAAACTACCAACTTTAATAAACTTTAAAAATACTGAGAAAATGTTAAATTATTTTGACATATATACTTTTTTTAGAAGTGCCAATAACAAAATAAGGCAATTTATTTTTTTAACAGGGTGAGGAATGTTAATAAAAGTTACAAATTGTCCTGATTTGCATTCATAAGGGATCTACTGGAAAAACAAAGCCATTTTAGTTCTACATTCTTTGCACATGCAGTACTCTTAATCAAAGTTACTTAGACAAATGGGTGAAATTTTATCTTATGTAAAATGTGGCTAGCCAGGTATCAGTTCTTTCGTGCCTGAATACATAATATAGGAAGGGGAGGATTGGGGTGGATTGAGTGTAAAGCAAAAGATCCAAGGTCACACTATCTGCAACTTGCTTATGATACCAAATAGCAGGCTGTAAGGCAGTAACGTGCTGCCATCATGAATGGTCTAGGTGACACTGGATGCTATGGACCTGTTGTACGTGGTTCCATCATTCAGAGCACCGTCTCCTTTAGCCATCTTCTCAGTGGATGATTGTGCGCCTGGCCCCTACCAGTTCTCTGCTGCCCCCATTCTGTTAGGTGAGACCTTGTTCTGCAAGAGGCGGGGAGCACAATGGCAGTGATTGTGTAAGCACTGTTTTTGGATGTTGTGCCTGACATAGCTGATTAGGTGGAGGTATGTGGAGGCTGGCGTTTTTGTAGTTTTTCTGAAGGGCGATGGAGTATGTGAATACTAGGTGTGCGTCCTGATCACTTTGGAGTGCTGCTGGGTGAGTGGGGCTGTGAGAAAGATTGGTGATATGGTGGGTAGGAGATGTCATTTGAAGATGCATTCATTGACCTTGACCATCCACTTGATGTCATTAAAATTCTTGTCACACAGCTGCCAGGTCCTCAGTGCCAGATCGTGGGAATGGATCACCATGGCCACTGCTCCCACTCCCTCTGGAGGACGTTCCTTGAGGGCCTTATTGTCTGTCTCCTCCTGTCCACATCCATTAACCATAGAGCCCTCTCTCTGCCCTGGCGTTCCAGCTCCCTTTGTTGCAATTGCACCTATGGTTTGCAACATGCTTTCCTTTAAGTGCTGGAACACATGCTGGCCTTGCACACTTAGCCCTCTGTTGTTCCTGAAGCCAGTCAACAGTGTGGGTCAGGCAGAAATCATTTAAATGAGGAGGCAGCATATATAGTTCGTGTACTGTCTGCCTCAGTGTGGCAAGTCCCAAATTGTGACTCCAGTGTCCAGAAACATGTGCAGACCAATTTCCACCCGCCCCTCAAATTCTTTAGCACTGTCAGGTAAGTCAAGATGAAAATGTATGAAATGTATTTAACTTAAGAAAAATTAACTAAAAATGGAACTCCCATCCTAAGGATTGAGTCGGATCCTTATTCTAATTATAGTTGAAATGTGATCCCAGGGGAAACACGGATTCCCCACTCCACCCCACTCCTTTCCCTTTTAATCATTGGTGCCACTCCTTATAATGGCTATGACCCTGATAAAATCTGAGAGAATCAGTAGCAACCAGGTGTGAGATTAAGACCCAGACTACCTGTCAATACAAATCTATACAGCACAGTCCACAGCAACCATTGCAGTTTAAAAATCTGCTCGATGTTCTTTCTTATTAATGGTTATTTCAACATGCTCTTTGAAATTTCATTGATTTTTTTTAGTTGCAGGCAGTGCTAAATATAGTTGTGTATGTTTGAGGACACTACACGAATAACAACTTTGTTTTTGTGAGGATATTTTGACATCATTTGGGAGTGGCAAACTTTGCATGGAAACAGGTTTCTGTTGGCAACTGCAACAAACAGACTTTCTATTTATACCTGCTTCATTTACCAACAACAAAGGTGTGCGTGAACAGAACTGGGCTTAACTGTGAAGCTCTCTCTGGTTGACTAGCCTGCAGATGGACTATTAATTTTACAAATCTTTACAGAACTGTCCTACTGCCACCTTGAAAAATATTATTTACTATTGTATCATAAGAAAGTGGATTGTGCTGAGATATATCCAACCTCGTTAATGCTGTTAGACTGGTTAGGTAAACATACCAGTGTCTGAAACTGCAAGTTAGTACCAAAGTTTATAGATGTTTACCTGATTATTGTACCTCATGTGAAAGCTTCAACCACCCAAGACCATTCTAATCCACATTAGTTGTTTTGAATTGAGTTTGGCACAGTTATAGAAATGATGTTCACCTTTTGTAGCCAAACGAGCTGCATTGCTTTTAAGCGCTACAATAACCGTATCTTTTTGTGGTGTGTGTCATTGGCCTTTGCAATCAGATGAGCCCTCTACATTATTTCTTTTGCCTCCCCTGTTGTTTCAAAGCCACATTATAGTACCAGTTCGTATAAATTTGAAAAAATGACTAAATCAGTTTTTAACGGCAAAAAACATCCCAAGGCACTTCACAGAATGCTACCAAACAAAATTTGACACCAAACCACCTAAGGGGATATTTTGAGTTGTAGGGGTGTCTCATAGGAAAAGAGAGAGGCCCAGAAGTTTAGTGTGGGAATTTGAGCGCTTGGTGGCCGGGGGGGCGGGGTTAGGCAGTTGAAGGCATGGCTGCCAATGGTGGAACGATTAAAATTGGGCATGTGCAAAAGGCCAGAATTGGAGGAGGACAAACATTTCAGAGGATTTTAGGGCTGGAGGTTAGAGACAAGAAGAGATGAATCCTTGGAGGTGTTTGAAAACGTGGGTGTTGCTGGCTTGGAGCCAGTGTAGGTCAACAAGCATGGGTGAACAAGACATGGTGTGAGTTAGGGTATGGGCAGCAGAGCATTGACTCAAATTTGTAGAAGGTGGAAAATGGAAGGCTGCCCAGGAGAATACTGACCTGTCCAAGTCTCAATCTATGCCGCTCGTTAGTGTGAGGGTCTGCAAGGCCTGTGCATCCAAGGATTGTTCCATTGTTAGGACAACATTTTGGAGTCTGATGCATGTGTTAGGTCTGTAATGTACACATGCTTCCCTTTTATACTCTGTTTTATTATTCAGAGCAAAACTATGTTATATATATTTCGTGTAGTTGACATATCATTGGTTAGATGAAGATGGTACTTAAGGAAAATATATTGAGGTTCTTGCTGTAATTGAGTCTACGCTGGGAACCACATCCTCTTGGAGTCAGGGTGATTGGCCTTCCTTCCGGTCCAGTGGAATCACTGAGATCAGTGAAACTCAGGTTTCATAGGGCTGGGTCGTTACAATATATCGGGCTTTTACAGTCATGCTGAATATAAGAGAATCTTTGATGGCTTATGAGTGCTTTCCAAGTTAACCCATTGTCTCTTTCCTGTGGTACAGTGTGGGTGGGGCAATCTGTGTAAAATAGCATTTCATGGAAAGGTTTGGGGCTGCTTGGAGCTACCACATGGGCTCCGTATGTTCGCAAGGTGACTGATGTGTATCCCAAAAGCATTTTACTCACATGTTTATTGTGGGGAGGGAAAATGTGCCCTCTAACAGTGACATCAGCTTAAGTAGGGGAACTATTTTTATAGAGGATAGGTCTAATAGACATAGGCTTAGCCCGTTGGAATTGAGCCCCCCCATATTTCCTGTGGCCTTCTGGATTCCTGTCCAAATGGCTGTATGTAGAGCAGTCTGCATTTCCAACCTCAACCCTTTCAGCTTCCCTCTGGAACTCTGATTCGATAATTGGAGCAAAATATAGGGTTGCATTTATAGGGTCAATTCGAGAACGGAGTTACAATATAGAGGTACTGATCAGGTTTAGGGAAGTGGAATTTCTGCATCAGCAATCTCTTCTTGAGGAACTGACCTAGCCTGATTCCTTTCTCATGTGAGTTATTGGAATCCACCCACACTCATATGGGAGTATCAGATTGGGAAAAGGGCTGATGGCTTAGAGGAGCACATTCTGGGCCTTCAATATGGGTGTAGTGGGTTGTTTTGGTGGCTCTGGCCTCTTCTAATTCATGGGTTGCGAGCTGACTAGATTCCAAGATTTGTTTTTGAAGCTGGAAATGTTTGTGTTCACAATTTCTTGCCAGCCCATGGGCTCAGAGGTGCTCACAAATTTTAGATTTGATGACGTCTTCAAATATATTTCTGATACAGTGTAAAGCAATTTAAATAATTATGTTTTCCAAATGTATTGGCAGTGAAGTTATGATTTTTTAAAATCAACTTACAATCTGCTTTAAAGGCTTAAAGTTGGTATTGCTGATATTTTGATACTGAGCCGGTCCTTTTATCCCTGCCCTCATATTTTGGGCTGCTTTGTGGCATGACACTAGTATGTTGATGCACTGAACAGATTCAGCAGGCCACAGAGGGAAGAGGCCTTTGTTATTGCTGGCTGTATGGAAACCAATTTTGGAGAGTGGTGCTCAGCTGAGGGGCGAACTGGTTGTCAGCTGTAATTTGCACTTACATAATAGCATTGTTAGAGAATTACTGTTGTAGTTGAAGAAAAACTTGAATCAAGTTGCAATACGTGCTTTCTTGCACAATAAATATAATCTAAAGTACGAGGCCACATGCAAAGTGCCATAATTATATTTTTGCTACTAGCCTTTTGAATAGGAATAGAAGTATTGTTAATGCTGTGTAGTAGCTGCTTCCTCACTTGTGCTGTCCAGATTTGATGGTTTCCTGGATTGCATCCCAAAGGTGTATTGTATTTTGTCACTTCCGTGTTCAAATATCTTCCAATATATTGGCAAGAAGACTACTTGTTCAAACAACCTGTAAAGGAACACTTTTATCAAATCTTAAAATGAAGCCACCAAAATTGGATTTTTTATATATATAATTTAAATAATTTTTCCTATGTTCCATATCTATATATTTTAAGAAAAGGCTTCTAGTCTGTGTTTTTAATGCTGAGTTCTATTCCTGGCTTGCATTGTTGGTTGTTGCAAGTGCTGTAATAAAGGCTGTAAATTTTCCCATCCCTCCCTTCCCCAAGAAATTACCCATGTGGTATATCACATCTTGATTGGAGTGAGGTTGAAATATTCATGTAAGGGGAGAGAAGGTAAAAAGACAATTTTAGTAATGGGAGGGGCAGAAGCAGCTCGGAGTTAGTTTTAAGCAAACTAAATTGCAGGTTTAGACTTGCAACATAGTCAGCTTTCCAAGTGCAAAATTCTTACCTTTTAGTAAGCTAATTAGATTGCTATTGATAATGTCTATGGGGATGTCTGAAGGCTAAATGCCATTAAACTCTTGACCACGGATAACAGGCATTGTTACTTGGGAGGGAGAACAGAAATGTAAGTGGAAAAACTATAATTTTTTTAAAAAGCAAAGGAACCTCTGAGAGCATAGTTTAAATAGTAGATTTTTAATTAAACTTTTGTTCAGCATTTTTGACATGACACCTTTTGAATCCCAAATCCCTTATGTCCATATGTTGTGTGTGGATGCTGTACTTAACATTCTAAGATGATAGAAATAGTTATTTTAGCTTCCATTTGTTACTTTGCAGGGGATGTTTTGTTCCAGATGGCAGAGGTCCACAGGCAAATTCAGATACAGCTTGAAGAAATGGTAAGTATTCCTTTTAAGGGAGTATGTACAGTTGAATCTGCTAGAGCTTGTACCCAATAAGCAAAGGATTCTGTCAAGAGATTTATGTAAATTAAATTCTGTTTAATTATTCTTGAGAAGGGGATACTTTTCAGCTGAAATAGCTACAAATGAATGTACTTTTGCCAGATTAGGCACCCACACCTGTGTTCAAATCCTATTTGCTCGTTGAGAAAAATGTGTTTGATATTTGGCCAGCATATTAAAATTATAACTGCTATATAGCAGTTTTATTCAAGTAAAAATCAAAATTGTCATCTTTGCTTTATGAAATTTTTAATCAATATAAAGAATGCAATTATTGATTAGGAAAAGAGGTAAAATGGAATTGTAACATGCACTTCTTAGGATAAAAATCCAAGTTAATTAGTGTTGCGAGAATGTGTATGTGGGGTTAAAATTATAGCTTTTAAGGAACTGAACTTATGGAGGAGGGAAGCATCAGTTGCACATGACTAATCTGAGGATCCAAAGTACAATCAGTGCCTCTGCAACGTGGGTGTGTGTGAGTATGTGTGTGTGGGTGTTCAGGGGGATTCTTGTGCTCTTGACATTATTGAAATTAAATGTTGCTGATGTTTTCTTGTCATTGCAGTTGAAAGTGTTCCACAATGAGCTGCTGATGCAACTGGAACAGAAGGTTGAGTTAGATGCCAAATACTTAAGTGTAAGTTTCAGGCTGAACTCTGTGCTGTCACACCACTTGATTAAGAAAATCATTATTAATCTTTCTGTTCACTTTTTATTGTCTAATTTTACAGCAAGAAGAGCTGGCATAGCTTCAAATGTAAATTAAACATAGCATGAACTGATCACAAGATTGTAATCTAAAAGAGTTCAGACTGTGTAACTGTAATGAACTCAAGGGTTGAATTACAGCTTTGAAATTGTTCCTACCCGCCAGTCATTTATTAGGAAGGAATGGTGGTTTAAAAGAACTAGAGTTTGGGAAGTTTTTCAGGCAGACTAGGTTCCTGGAATGCCTTCTGAAACTTCTGGTTTAGATCTCTTTATTTGGCTTTTGGAAAATGTTTCCTGCCACAGCAGTTGTCATCAGTAGATTCTACAGACATTCTGGAGTGATGGGCTTTATACATGTGTCTTAAATTTTACGCAAGACACCATTTGCTGACATGACAAGATCATTTCATCCAATCGAGTTATTGCAGCCTTTTCTGTAGTATTCAGCTGGCAAGCTAACACACGATTCATTAACACCAACAACAACTGATGTAGCACCTTCAAAGTAATAAAATGTCCCAAGGCGCTTCACAGGAACATGCCACATAAGGAGATGTTGAGTCAGATTACCAAAATCTTGATCAAAGAGGTAGGCTTTAATGAGTATTTTAAAGCAAGAAAGCAAGGTAGAGAGGGGAGAGGTGTAGGAAGGGCTTTTGGGGCCGAGACAGCTAAAGATGTGACTGTCTCTGGTGGAACAAATAAAACTGGGATCCACAAGAGGCCCCCTCAGGAGGTTTTGGGGCTGAAGGAAGTTACATAAGTAAGGAGGGGTGAGGCCATGGAGGCATTTGAAAACCAGGATGAGAATGTTAAAATCAAGCTGTTGCTTGACTGGGAGCCATTGTAGGTCGGTGAACACAGGTGCGACAGGGGAACAAGATACAATTTAAGACATCCAGATTGCAAACAGATTGACTTAATCACAGGCAATCACCAGGGAGAGGGATGGAGTTTGAAGCGTGACTAAAAACAATGGCTTCATTCTTCCCAGTATTTAATTGGAGGAAATTTCTGCTCATCCAGTACTGGATATCTGCTAATTTAATAACAGTGGGGGAATTGAGAGAGGTGATGGTAAGGTAGAGCTAGGTGTTGTCAGATTACATGTTAACGCTAATGCTGTCTTTTTGGATGATGTCATCGAGGAGCACCATGCGGATGAGAAATTGGAGGGGGGGCCAAGGATAAATCCTTGGGGGATACAAGAGGTAATGGTGCCGAGAGCAGGAAGAAAAGTCATTGTAAGTGATGCTCTGCTTACGACTAGATAGTTAAGAATGGAACCAGATGAGAGCAGTCCCACCCAACTGGATGACAGTAGAGAGGTGTTAGAGGAGGGATGGTGTGGTCGACAGGTCAAGAAGACGAGGAGGGAAAGTTCACCTTTGTCACAGTCACATTGGACGTCATTTGTGATTTTGATAAGAGCTGCTTTGGTACTGGACAGCTGGAATCCTGATCGGAGGGATTCAAACCTAGAATTCTGGGAAGATGGGAACGGATTTGGGAGCCAACGACACGCTCAAGGACTTTGGACTGCAAAGGGAAATTGAAGATGGGACGATGAGGTCAAGAATTGAGTTTTTTTTTGAGGAGAGGTGTCATGATGGCAGATTTAAAGGAGAGAGGGACAACATCTGAAGAGAGAAAACCATTAACAATATCAGCTAACATGGACACCAGGAAGGGAAGTTGGGTGATAAGTTTAGTGGGAATAGGATCAAGGGAACAGAAGATGGGTCTCTTGGACAAGATGAGCTTAGAGAGGGAATGAGGGCAGATAGGAGATAAACTAGAAAAAGATGCGAGTTCAGCACTAAGACGGGAGGTGAATTATTGAAAGTTTGGCTAGGTGGACTAGTGGAAGGGAGGGACTCAGCAGACGTAGCTGATCGGATGGTCTTGATTTTGGTGACAATGAAGTCCATGACTTCCTTGCACTTATTGCCAATTAAAATGTTTAGGTTGAAGTGGCACATGGATAAAGTTGTCTACTCATACTTTGACAGAGACACACATTTCAGTTTATAGGCCCATTTTCTGTGTGTTTGTGTGTGATGTTTTGCATTTTCTTAACTTATTCACCTTATGTAATTCATATTCTCTCTGTCTGGATCACTGGCATCAGAACCATACCTTTCATTTAGAGAAATGCAAGTTTCTGACAGTTGAGTGAATCTGCTTTTGAAAGTGGGTATACCAAATTAATAGTACTAATTTACTGACCTGAGTGATAAATGGAAACAATCCGATATCATGATGAACAGTTAGTGTCCCAAGTTAGAGGCAATTCTCCAGTAAATCCGTAATAGTTGAGACAGTCTTTGTTTGCTGCTAGCTCAAACAGCACCTCACGTTGTCAGCCAAAAACTTCATAAAATTGCATTATAGCTCATGTGCTTTGAGGAATTTGTAAACTTTCCAGTAGTTAATTTTTTGAATAGTTTGGCATGTTTTTAATATCCACTGCCAGAAATGCTATTCTCGTTACTTGGACTGGCTGGCCTCAACAACAACTATTGCATTTATCTCGCATCATTAGTATAATAAAATATCCCAAGGTGCTCCAAAGGATTTTCTTAGCATTGTTCCTTCAAGTCTCCTATTGTTAGCTGTTATATTCAAACCTTACTGTATAATGGACAGTGGAACAAAATGTGGCTACCTTACTGGTAGGTCAAAGGCTTATCCTGTTTTGTTTTAGGAAGCCAGACAGGTACTCACTTTAATGATAGATATGAAATGATAAACCTCATAATATATAGATTGTGTCAGAAACCATTAGGAAGTGAATTGAACTAAAACCAGTTCGAAATCAATACCATAATTAAGCATTGACTGATTTTTAAAATTAAATTAAATTTTGCCTTTTACTTTGTGTTCCTTCCACTTTATTAATCCACAACAAAGGCAGACCTCCTTCCTGTTGCTAAAGTAATATTTGTAACCGTTGACAGTTTTGATAATGAACTTCTATTTATGTTTTTCCCTTTAGGCAACATTGAAGAAGTATCAAGCTGAACACAAAGCCAGGTTGGAATCCCTGGAAAAGTGTCACGCGGAGCTGAAGAAACTGCGAAGAAAGAGCCATGGGAGCAAGAACCCACAAAAATATGGCGATAAAGAAATGCAGGTATGGACTCTCCCCTGGTGGCTCTTCACATAATCAGTTATTTGAACACTTTTTGGAAATGATTAAGAAAAATTCTCTTGAAAAGGTTAGTCTCCATCGGGTGGGCAGGGATGTGTTGGAATTATTTTTCATTTTCTTCTTTTTGGGAGGCTGAGTAACCTGGTAAGTTGGAACACTGTTCTTTCTCTTTTTGGAGCCTGAATGGAATGGAAAACATTTCCTACTGTCAACTGAAAGGAGCTCTGTGAAGATGGCTTCGATCCAACATGGGTGTACAGTACAAATAATTTGCGGTAAAATTTCCAGTCTTGTTCAGCAAGGCCTTAAGAATGTGATTGATGCAGTAGTGGATGCTCTTTTGAGATTCAAAGAGTTTGGGATGCCATAGACAGATTGTGCTGCACCCTGACCTGGAGTGCTCGAAGTCAAAACTGAGTGTCTAGAGTGAAATATAGAAGCATAAAAAATAGGAGCAGGAGTAGGTCATTCGGCCCTTCAAGCCTGCTTCGCCATTTAATATGATCATGGCTGATCCTCTATCTCATCACTATACTCCCGCTTTCTCCCCATGTACTTTGCCATCTTGAGTCCAGAAATCTATTTCCTTCTTAAGTACATTGTGATTTGGCCTACACAGCCTTTTATGGTAGAGAATTCCACAGGTTCACCACCCTCTAAGTGAAGAAGTTTCTCCTCATCTCGGTCCTAAATGGCCCACCCTGTATCCTGAGACTGTGACTCCTTGATGTAGACTCCCCCAGCCAGAGGAAACCATCCCTGCATCCAGTCTGTCCATCCCTGTCAGAATTTTATACATTTCGTTGAGACCCCATCTCATTCTTCTAAACCTTAGTGAATACAGGCCTAGTCGGTCCAGTGTCTCCTCATATGGCAATCCTGCCATCCCAGGAATCGGTCTAGTAAACCTTCGCTGTACTCCCTCTATTGCAAGTATATCCTTTCTTTGGCAAGGAGACCAAAACTGCGCACAATATTCCAGGTGTAGTCTCACAAAGGCCCTGTACAGCTGCAGTAAGACATCTTTGCTCCTGTACTCAAGTCCTCTTGCAATGAAGGCAAACATACCATTTGCCTTCTTAACTGCTTGTTGTACCTGCATGTTTGCTTTCAGTGATTGGTGTATAAGGACACCCAGGTCCCTTTGTACATCAACATTTCCCAATCTATCACCATTTAAATAATGCTCTGCCATTCTGTTTTTCCTACCAAAGTGGATAACTTCACACTTCTCCACATTACACTGTATCTGTCATGTATTTGCCCACTCACTCAACCTGTCCAAATCACCTTGAAACCTCTTAACACACTTCTCACCGCTCACATTCCCACCAAGTTTTGTGTCGTCAGCAAAGTTGGAAATATTACATTTGGTTCCCTCATCCAAATCATTGATATATGTTGTGAATAGCTGGGGCCCAAGCGCTGATCCCTGTTGAACCCCACTTGTCACTGCTTGTCACTCCGAAAAAGACCCGGTTGCTCCTATTCTCTGTTTTCTGTCTGCTAACCAATTCTCAATCCATGCCAATATATTACCCCCAATCCCATGTGCTTTAATTTTACACACTAACCTCTTTTGTGGGACTTTATCAAAAGCTTTCTGAAAATCCACATACACCACATCTACTGGTTCTCCCTTATCTATTCTGCTAGTTACATCCTCAGAAAAACTCCAGTAGGTTTGTCAAACATGATTTCCCCTTCATAAATCCATGTTTGCTTTGTCTAATCCCTTTTGATATTTTCTAAGCATTTTTTATAATAGACTCTTAACATTTTCCCTACTACTGATGTTTAGGCTAACTGGTCTGTAATTCACTGTTTTCTCCCTCCCTCCTTTTTTAAATAGTGGGGTTATATTTACCCCCCTCCAATCTGCCAGGACTGTTCCAGAATCTACAGAATTTTGGAAGGTGATAACCAATGTATCCACCATTTCCGTGGCGACCTCCTTTAGTATCCTGGGATGTAGATTATCAGGCCCTGTGGATTTATTGGTTTTAAATCCTATTAATTTCTCCAGCACTATTGTTTTCGTAATACTAATTTCCTTCAATTCTTCCTTCTCACTAGATCTTTGGTTCCCTAGCATTTCTGGAAAGTTATTTGTATCTCCCTACATGAAGACAGAACTAATTTAATTAACTGCTCTGCCATTTCCTTGTTCTCTATTATAAATTCCCCTGTTTTGGACTGTAAGGGACCTAAGTTTGTCTTCATTAATCTTACTTTTAATGCTGATGTTGGCTATTGATTTTGCTTAAACAAATAAATTTACATTGTAGACAGACCAATGGAAAAACATAGTTGTGTAGTGATCTTGGTGAACACTTACATTGACAAGTTTAAGTACTTGTGAATACATTTTCTCATTTACATTCTTTAGAGCAGTTGCAGGCATCAGCTTGACTTCTGACCCAGCCAGATATGTTTCATATATAACGTAAAATTTAAATAATTTACCTGAAATAGTTAGGCTTAACCCCAAAATAAATATTAAATGTTAGAAATACTTGCAATGAATTTCCCCACAAAACGCAGTCTCAGTATTTAGAAATCCTCAGCACCCAAGGCTCAGGAAAAATTTCTAACTCTGGAAAACAGAACTCAATCCCCAGAGATGATGGAACTGTCATTTACATCTTGAACATCTTTTCAAAATGATAAATAATATTACGTATATTGTAGCTTTGTCTTTTAGTATCATTAGCATGTTCAGCACAGAGCCCTGGGTAATAGTTAAAGCAGAAACCCTGACTAATTTGTTTTTTTCTCCCTTGCCAAAGGATGCTGAGCCAATTGTAATGCTGCCAGTGATCCTTCGGCTGTGATTAGTTAACTCAAGGGATTGAAGCTGAGACCTCCCCGGTCTGTAAAGCTAACTAATAAAACATTGATTAATTTACCCATTGAAACACTGAGGGAATATAGAGCTTGTTTCTTACTTGCCTTCATACTAGAATAGGAATGATGAGAGTCTGGTTCTCTGTACCATTTTTAACTGATTGTTATAGAGAAATATGCCCCATATAAAGTTATGATGGCTACTAAATAAATATTTTCATGATCTATCAATGAAAATAATGAGATTTTAAAAAATCCAGTATAGAGATGTAAATCGTGCTGAAAAATGTGGTTGTGGAAGTGCAATTCATATATCTTTGGACTATTTAAATTACTGAACCTCTATGTATTAAATGTTAATGAGTACCTAGAATACATATTTTCTCATTGTAAAATCCCGCAGTCTTGGCACGTAGTACTATGCTGATGTATGGGTAATTTCACTGAAGAGCATAAAAAGCAATAGCGTAGGAGAAGCAAGATCTTTTCTTTCTCTAGCACTTGTCCTCAAGCAAGACTTGCACTGTAATTAGATTAATTGCATTTTTAAGATTAACCTTTCTACAGAATCATTCAAGCAGTATGAGGGTTCTATTAAAATTTAGAGTTCACAGTCTTACATCATCTTGTGAACACTAAAAATATTTATTTTACGACAGCAATATGCATCTATATAGCAATTTTAATGCAGTAATACGTCTCAAGGTGCTTTACAGGATCTTTTGTGACATTGAGCCACATAAGGAGTTACTAGGATAGGTGACCAAAGTTTGATCAAAGAAAGAGGTTTTAAGGAGTGTTTTAAAGGAAAAGAGAGAGCTAGAGGGGTAGAGAGGTTAGGAAGGGAATCCCTGACATTAGGTCCAAGAAGACTGATGGTACAGATGCCAATGGTGGAACAATTGAAATTGGGAACGTGCAAGAGGCCAATGTTGGAGGAAAAGAGAGACCTTGGAGTTTGTAGGACTGGAGGAGATTACAGATAAAATGAGGGGGAAAAGATTTTTGAAACAAGGATGAGAATTTTAATATCAAGGGTGACTGGGAGCCATTGAGCAACATGGTGGATCGATGGATGAGCAGGCCTAGTGAATGTTGGGATATAGGCAGCAGATTTTTGGATGAGTTCGAGTTGTGGAGGGTGGAAGATGGGAGGCTAGCTAAGCAAGCATTCAAATAGTTAAGTCTAGAGGTAACAGGCATGAATGAGGAGCTTATTGGCTGTGCCTACTTTGGTAAAAGCTAAATGTTTTCATTTGTTTCCGTAAAATGTGCTTCTATTTTTCGACCTGCTCTTAAAGCTCCAGGAAATGTCCGATTTTGATGGAAAGAAAAGCTGCTTAACCTGGTCACTTTCTCTGTTCTGGTACCTACTGGTTAAATATATATCTAGAAATTTAGTGATGTTTTGCTGCTCATGCATCTTGAAACTGTTTGTGCTCTTTCTGTTTCCTGTCTATGCAATCAGAAGAATTATATCTACTGAGGTTGTTAAAACATTTCATCAGCTTAGGCCTTTTTGTACTACTGTTCAATTAAAGCCCTTTTATAAAATGTTCACATTTTTGTTTACTAAAGTTGACCCATTTTCGTGAAGCGTACCAATACCTAGCATCACATAGTTATTTAGACCAGATATGAGTTTAGAGAGACTTGTAGCAAATAAGCATTTGAGAGAAGTGAAAAGCAGTACTTTACGATTCCTTTCTTACCAAACTAAATTTATTTTGTATGTCTAATGCCATGGAGACATAGTCATACTAGACACTTCAGCAGAATGTGCTGTTGCTATGATGTGTTGCTGAGAATCCTTGTGGCCCTGAGATGTGTTATCACACCTCTTGCAGGTCCACTTTAGCTACACACAAATGAGCTTATTAAAATTTATAGTCCTAAAGCATTTGGACTTGTGTGCTTTGTGCTCAGGAACGCTGTGTGCTGATGCTCCACTGTTCTTAGAATTACAAGCCACTTGTCCTTCCTTTGGAGAACATTAACTTGTCTCAACATGCCTCAGTTTTGTGTGTAGCCTCAGCCACCACCCCACAACACCCCCCCCAAAAAAAAATTCAGGCCAATTGTAGATCATTCAGAAATAAGAGTAGGTCGGGAATTTAATTCATATGTATATGCTTATAAATTTGTTTCAAGTTAACATGTTACTTTACAATTGTTATTCAGATGATATTGGAGGTAATTCTATCACACAGAATACCTCTGTAACATGAGTGTTGTGTGCTGGGGATATTCTGTCATATTCAGTCCCCAGTTTTACACTAAAATGGCTGATATCTGGGTACAATCTCTTTTCGGTTCTCTCAAAACTATACCTCTAAATAACCAATGCGCATTTTAAAACTTTCTAACAACTTTCTTCAAAGTGATTGCAATGAAGGGTGGTTCCCCTACCACCGACATGCTCTTTGTCTAGTACGACAGCCAACCACAATATAAGTCATACATAGTACAGTTGGTAGCTGTGTATTAGCAGTGCTTTTAGAAAGCTGTCATAACATTTTAAACTGTTAAATGCTCTATGTAGGTGTGCTGTTTCTAAGGACAATACAAGTGGTGGCTCCAAGAGTATGAATTGGGCTTACAATGCAAGACTTCCTCTAGGATTCCCTTGTAATGGAGGGTTTTAGTCTGTCAAATCTTGACAGCATGAACAAAATTATTTTTTGTTGTATGTTTTATTATTCTTCCTTTACAAGTACAGTATAAATGGAATTACAAAGAACTAATGTGACAAATCAAATAGGAGTGGGTGAGATCATGAAATAACTGAAAGACGTTCTTGCAATTAAAATTCCCAGTGATTCTGGTTTATTTTCCAGAATATATTCATTTTTCAGTAGCTTCAAGCATTTTACTACTGGTTCAAATTGTAAAATCTTGCTTTTTTTATTTGATGCCCATGAATATAAAATCTGAGATTCCATGTTCGCTTCATACAGTTTCATCTACTTGCATGGCCATATTTAATGACCAGTGTATCTGCACACCATGTTCCTTTATTCCACTGGTCTATTTAAAATCTTAGAAGTTGAGTTTCCTTTCCCTCTTATTGCCTCAAAAATGGTATTATTTCATATTTCTGTACTATTAGACCCTGCAGGGATAAGTGAACTTACCCACTGCTGACATGGACTGAAACCTTGGAGCAGGCAGGTATATTACTTCAGTTTTCTTCATGCTGATTGTAAGGCTGAAGTTGTCTCATGCATTGGAAAACGAGTCGATGCTACATTACTCGTTCAGCTCTGAACCAGCAGCTAGTGCACAGTCATCTGCCAAACAAGAAATCACCAGATTATGTTCTTGGAGACCTTGGTCTTTGCCTGGAGTTGCCTGAGATTGAACAGCTTTCCATCTATGTGATATCTGATTTCGATGCCCGGATCAGCATCATGGAAGGTGTAGGAGAGCATGGCAGAGAAAAAAGTGCTGAACTAACTAACTAAGTAAGTTCTGTTGAAGAGTCATACGGACCCGAAACGTTAAATGTGTTCCTCTCCGCAGATGCTGCCAGACCTGCTGAGTTTTTCCAGGTATTTTTATTTTTGTTTTGGATTTCCAGCATCTGCAGTTTTTTTGCTTTTAACTAAATAAGTAACTGGGAATGGGTCTGAAGACTCATCAGTACCCAGAAACCTGCTAGCATGCTTTCGTGGAACTGTCAAACAAGCATGATGTAAATCTCAGGGCCATTGAATTTTTCCATTGCCTTACAAAGGCCCTCATGGTCGACTGTGTCAAAGGCCCTCATCAGATCAATAAACGTGATGTAGATGTCCATGTGTAGAAATCTGGCAACACATTCTCTCAAGCTGTTTGTACCAACAACGAGACGCATCCAAGAACTGTCAAGTAAGTGTAGCCTTTGGCAGACTTAGAACCTTAGTCTGGGAATGAAGAGGAATAAGTCTGTCCACCAAATTGAGTCTATACAGCAATAGTCCTGTCCACTCTGCTCTATGTATGCAAAACTTGGACTGTACCAGTGTCATGCCAAGAAGCTCAACCACTTTAACTGGTGTTGTCTTCGAAAGCTTCGAAAGATCAGATGGCAGGACAAAATAACGGACACTGAGGTGCTCACTTGAGCTGGCATGCCAACATTCACACTGTTTTGAGACAGTCACAACTCAGTTGGGCTTGTCATGTATCCAGAATGCCTGACATTTGCTTACCAAAGCGAATCTTCAATAGAGAGCTTGAGTCTCAGGTGTGCCATCATGGCAGTCAAAGGAAGTCTACAAGGGCACTCTGAGGGTTTCACTTAAGAATTTTGATTTTGACCCCAAGTCCTAGGAGAAGCTTGCCCAGGATTGCTGCACTGGCGCAACCAAATAAACGGTGTGGCCTCCTTTGAAAGCACATATCGGAAGCAGAAAACGCAAGCGGAGGAAATCCACGAGCTAGTACCTTGTCCAAAGCTCATCTGTGGTATCCTGTCCAGGCGCAGATTGGTCTTAGCAGTCACCTGCATACCCATTGGAATTCCACCAAACACCACAGATGATGAATAGGGTCATCTTCGCCTCAAAGAATGAACAACAAAGTATTAGATCCATTGTATCTTCCACCTGTCTACTCTCCCTGCTCTCTTATATAGGCCTTTGTGGAGGCTTTAACAGTCCAGTTCACAATTTGTAAACATCCCTCCCTTCATTTGATGTCATCAGTAAATTTTGATATTATTCCCTCATTTCCGAAGTCCAAGTTATTTCTGGATATTGCTCTTTTTTAATTATGCATTATGACCGCTATGAATCATGACTAACTAAATCTTTCCAGTCTGAAAAACTTCTTTGCTCATAACCCTTATTTTCTGACTCCAAACTATCTGTCTCTCTGTGACCACATTGACCTTTCACTACACACACCATTATCTTCGCAACAAGCCACTTAGAAAGAAGGAAGAACTTGAATTTATATAATACCTTTCACAACCCTAGCATGTCCCAAAATGCATTATGACCAATGTTGCACTTTTGAAATGTAGTCTCTTTTGGAATGTCATTCTATTATATTTATATTTTTGTGTGCAATGCTTTATTAAAACCTTTTGAAGATCCTACTGAACTGCACCCACTGCATACCTATCTTCTTTTATTTCTTGCAAGAGTTCTTATAAGGTTCGCAGCATTTCCTGTTCTTGGGGCATGTTACCTACCTTCCTAATGACACAGCTAAAATTTGGAGATCACTAGTGTAGAAAGCATGGGTGTGGACCCATGTCATGACTTTCTGTGGTGGAGCACCAATCCAGCATCATTAGCCTACCATTTAAGGAAGCTTCAGTTTATTGAATGTTTCATCCAAGTGGGTTCATAAAAAGTACATTTTTGTGACCAGTTTTTACATTTATGGAGATGCTGTTAATGAGTTTTCTGTGTTTATATTCTACCTAATGATAGAGTATGCAAAAGGATGGTAGCTATTTTCAGTTCAGTGCAAAACACAGAACAAGGTCATTATTTTTCCAGTTATCCTGTAAACCACAGATAGGGTATTTCTGCTTATCTATCCAAATGGATGTCACCTTTGCTGTAAAATATTTTGCTTCTTTCATCTTGATTTTCATTAAAAGTATATTAGTTTGCACTGCAGATTTTTGTTGCATTGTAGTGAGGTACTATATTAATCAAATCTGCTGCTTCCAAATTGCCTAGCTGCACTATAGATGGGTTTGAATGCTTCCCAGAATTACTACTTTGTATCAAAAGATGACAGTTTCACCTGGGAGCTAAAGCAGTCTCGCAGATTATTGTGAAACCACTCCAAATTTGACAGTTGCTTCTTGAAAACTGGCATTTGAACAGTCATCAGCCAAAAGAAAGTGCAGTTGTACCTTGTTATTTTTATGCCAGTGACAGACCAGCGTAAAAATACATCATAGTTGTCTAACCTGATTAACGTTACTCAAGTTAGCTCAGTATATATATTTGGCACTGTCTAGCACTGACTCTTGTAAACGATTGACGGTGTTTGGTGTGGAGTAAGGGAATTGGGTATTCTCTGCATTTACGTCACTGTGGTCTTGAATTAGTACCCCAACTCTTTTTTTAACCCGTTCACTACCACACCCATGCTGTTGCGCTGTACAGATTTCTGCTATTATTGTATATGCATAAATTCAATAATTAGGGAGGCAGTGGCATAGTGGACTTGTCAGTGGACTGGTAATCCAGAGACCCAGTAATCCTCTGGGGACCCAGGTTCAAATCCCACCACCGCATTTGATGGAATTTGAATCCAACAAAAACCTGGAATTAAAAAAGTCTAATGGTGACTATGAAACCATTGCCGATTGTCATAAAAACCCATCTGGTTCATTATTGTCCTTCCCATTAGGGAAAGAGATCTGCCGTCCTTACCTGGTCTCGCCTACATGTGACTCCAGCCTCTCCGCAATGTGGTTGACTCTTAAACATCCTCTGAACAAGGGTAATTGGGGATGGGCAATAAATCTTGACTGAGCCAGCGATGCCCACGTCCCATGAATGAATAAAAAAAAAAAGCAATTTACATTTCTGGAATAACTGTTTATCACTGCATTTTGTTGCACCACCCTTTTCATTTTTTTGGGAGGGAATAAATTTTCCCCCCTCCAATTTCCATCCATTCTTAGTTGAAGGTGGTGAGCCTTGCTGATGTACAGGTTCCTGAGTGTTCCGAGCCCAGCCATAGCCAAATAGTATTGTTGAAAGTCACGATAGCGGTGGTCAGCAGGTTTTTCAGTTTCTGTTGGGCATTGTAGCCAAGCCCTCATTCCACGTAAGTGATTAACATCCATACACACACATAATTTCTGTCTCATAAGATCAAGAGTTGTAACTCCAGCTTATAATTTATTTTAACTTTCCTTCTTCCTAGCCCTTACTGCAGCTCCAGCTGGGTATAGATCAGGATTTTGAGTGGCTCAGTGTAGTGTGCGGCTATAGGGTACATGTACCAATATCTTTTCTACCTCATTAAGGCAGCAGCTTTTTTGTATTTCAATCATTTCCAATGGTTTTGATATATAAAAATTTTTAAAGTTATTTTTAATTGCATTTAGTTCCAATTATTTGCATATACCATCATTAATTTGTATGATAATTACTGTTTAAAATTCTCATTTATGAAGATTTTTTGAAAGAAGTGATCTGGTGAGAACATTCAGAAGGAGCTTTAGTCATTGTCTTAATTATATAAAGCCAGCAGCACAAATGTTAGCTGCAACTTTTGTGGTGAGTGATCAGTGAGAGTTCACAGTGACATTTTAAAACTGCATTATTTTTATTAAAACTTTCAACACTTACGAACCTAAGGATTTCGTGCTCTTTTAGTGTAAACTCTGGATTGGAAGTAAATAATCTCATTCATGAGCTGGGACATGTCAAGGAACATTAATGAAAAAATGTATTTAATTTATAAACACTTCATGAAACCTCATCCTGCCTGTGGATGAGGTTCCATGAAAAATGCGAAGGCCGCCTGGGCTCTTCACCTGTCCGCCAACCTTAAGGTTGGGCAGACAGCTCATTTAATTAGTTTTTATTAGGCTTTTGACAGGCATGCCCACCGAACTGAAAATCTAAATGACGCGCTGTGATGTTGGGACACCTGCCCAACATCACCACACGTCGGTGAGTGGGCCCTGCCCCCGCTCGCTGACCTGAAAATTCTCCCCATACTGTGTTTAGACTTTTCTAATAGCACCAAGCTAAACCTGTAAATAAACTAGAGGTACAGTGAAAGATTCTACTTAGTTCACAGAAAGTTCATTAAAGCAGCTGTTGCTAAATACGCAAGTTCTTAAAAAAAAATTGCTTATTTCTGTTCCCACTTGCCATGGTAACTTAAATGATGGGATTAGACTGTGCAGGAGGAGGGAGAGTTGCCCACTGATTTCCTTCCATTCGATCGCAGTAGCAACAAAAGAGCTTTACTGTACCAGGGGTGGACTGGCACACAAACATTTTGGATTAGAGCCTAGAATTAAAATATATATGAAAAGAATATCCTCCTGAGCAGAGGGGACAATATTACACTAGCACAGTTGCTAATCGTTTATATAAAATGAGTGCAGGGGTTAAATCTGAAATGTTGTATTTTTATTAAATAAGAGAACATTCAGACAGTAACTGTCCCTGATGGACAGTGAGTCATGGAATGAGTGCAGCATGACTGTTTACGAACGTTTTATAGATTTTTTTTTTTACAGCATTATTTGTTCTCTGATTTGTGGATATCTTGAGCAATTGATAATATGACCCTTGTATCAGCCTGGAGTTGCCATATGTTTGTTTTAACTGTTTGTAGTATCATCCCTGGGTTTCATTCCTTAAGTATTGCCGTTCCCAACTATGAAAAGAATTTCTGCTATGACCTATTTCTTGTAGCTATGGCAACAGCCCATCATCACATTTCTTTGGAACACAGTTGTGAGTCATGAAAATGACATATCCATGCAATAATTGAAGATCAAAGATGTTTATGGAAATCTTACCAACACAAGAATTTCAAGAAAAAAAAATTCTGGGAAGCCAAATATGCAATGCCCTTCGAAGCAAAGATAAAGGGTAAAAATGCAATGCCCTTCGGAGCAAAGATAAAGGGTAAAAATGCAATGCCCTTCGGAGCAAAGATAAAGGGTAAAAATGCCCTTCAGAGCAAAGGTAAAGGCTTGCTGTGAGTGCAAATGAGCATACATGTTGAAAATTCTGCTTGTTTTAGCATATTTTGGTTAGCATCTTGAAGGATGATAATAATTGCAGACATCTTAATTTAATACTCATCCTGCATAACCTGCTTTTGTTAACTTCTCCTTTCTATAGTTATGCCTAACTTCCTTGAGAATCCAATGGAGCATTGTGTGCGCAGGGTGCGGCTTTCTCTGTCCCTCCCACCACTTAACTATTACAACTCCAGAGTTCTAATTGTACTTGGGCTGATTTGGCTCGCTCAACTAACTTTCTTCTGAAACATGAGCAAAAACTTTAAATCTTGGGGTACGTCTTTGAAGATCGTAGTAAGATTAGTCTTTGATCACTGAAAGCATATGCACTTTAATTAACATCATGGAAACCATTTTGCTTTTAAATCTAAATCCACAGCTTGCCTTTTGTTCACTGCCAAATTCCACATAAACATAATCTCTTGGAGGCCTTGATTTAGCTACATATTTCTATATCATAATCCTTCCCCCACAGTACGAGTGTGGGGTGCAGTAATGTGGTGAAATACTTTCTCCTTTCTCCATTTTTTAACTCATCTATTTGATTGAGAAAATGAGTGTACTTTGCTCTGTCAATGAAATTTCAAGGAATTGTATTGACTTACCAGTGTTCGTTTTGTTAACTATTAATATTAACCAAAAATAGAGCAGCATTGGCATTTTCTTCACTATTCTATTTCAACACAGGGCTGGCTTTCATTGTATTTCCTCTTACTCTGCATTAATGAAGGGAACTATATCTTTGCCCTCCTTTTTCCTCTTGAAGTCATGTCACTAAAGCTAATGGTCTGTATTAGAGAATGATATAGTTATACTTTTGACAGCTCAGTATTGGTATTGAACAACCCCATATTCTGTACAGCATGCTTAATTTCTATTTAGTCATTACCTGCTACATACTGGTGTGAATGTTTGATTTCTCATATCTGTCTTAGGGGACACTAAGGCCTGAATCTTCTGGTCGACGTGCAGGGGCGGGCCCCACTTGCCATCGTGTAAAATGACGTGCGGTGATGTCGGCCTGCGTCCTTATGTCACCGCGCATCATTCCGATCTTCAGCTCGGCGGGCGCACACCGGAGTCAGCTGCGCGCCCTTGGAACTGTCAAAGGCCAACTAAGGCCATTTAATTGAAACAGTGAGCAGGGCTGCCCGTCCGACCTCAAGGTTGGCGGGCAGGTGAAGAGTCCAAGTGACGTTTACATTTATCATGAAACCCCATCCATAGGCAGGATGAGGTTTCATGAAGGCTTTATAAATCAAATAAATTTTTAAATTAATATTCATTGACATGTCCCAGCTCATGAGGGGACATGTCTGAATAATTTTATCTACTTTTTTTTATAAAGTTTTGATAAAGAAACTAATCTCCCTGAGGCAGCTCTGTGCCTCAGGGAGATTTCTGCGCTCTTTCGCGCGCATATGCAAAAGAGTGCAGGCCCTGACTCTCCCTCCTCCTCCCCGCCCACACAGGGTGCACTCAGTGCTTCCGGGTGCATGTCACACTGGGTGGGCCTTAATTGGCCCACCCACGTAAAATGGCGGCGCACAGCCGCTCCTGCTCAGCCTCCCCGATGGGGAGAAAATTCTTGCCTAAATGTTTTTTCAATTCCTTTACATTTCTCACCATATTTGAGTAATTTAGTAGACTGTACAAGTTTTCTAGTAAAATGAGTTTACACTTTAAGTTTATTTCACTTAATCTTTGAAACCAAAGAGATTTATTTTTTCTGCAGTTAAGGATTAGTTTTGATTTGGCTCTCAGAAGTAAGATGACACTGCTCTTGGACTCATAAAATATAATTGCTCTCTTTGTTCTTTGACCTTCTGAAAGCTTTAAATGTCACTTTTATGCAAATTTAATTGGCATTGCAGCAGAGTAAAGCTTTTTATTTTGTGAAGTTCTGCTTACTTTCATGCTAAACCTTTAAGATTCGTATTTGACCACAAGCCAGCCAACTTTTGGCACCAAGTCCTTGTGAAACTTGTTTCAACAGAAATTGATCGAAATTAGCATACATAATCAATCTCTTTCAATAATTCCAATTTTCACACCCATTAAATGTTATAACTATTAAACCACAGTTAACATTGAATACATTGGAGAGAAATATCACTTACGCTCACCTTTTTTTCCAGCATAGAAGTTGGCATTAAGCCTCCAAATTTAATGGTGTGATCTGCCATGTCAGGCACCATTTTGGCTCTAGCGACTTTTAGTCAGCTGGCTTGCCTGCCTGAAACACATATTAGCTCCTTTAATGTAAATCAGGGTTCTACGCTGATTATTGGGCCCTGGAAATTTATTTGCACATGGGCAGAGCTTCTGCCACCCTTCGTCTATCTAGTTGTGCTAAACACTGAAGTAGCTAACCAGCTGTGCCTTAAAAGACTGCTGGAGGCCTTCATAAAAGGCACAGTATTTTTTCAGTTCTTGTTTTTTGTGGGTTAGAAGAAGCAGATGTTTGATGCCTGCCCAGGAAATCGTCTCTGATTCCTCTGCAATTATCTCCTCACATCTCTGGAGGGGCATGTTTGAAGTGCCAATGTTTAATCAACTTGTGTTGGAGGGAGGTTTAGCAATGTTTGATTAAAAGTTTACTTAAATTTTTACCTTTATTAAAGATATTATATGACTTCTAATGCAACTTCTGCTGCTACTCCTCAATTATTTATTTATTCGCACTACCACATTAATAAGAACATGTCCATGAACGAGGAGAACAAATAGCCAGTTCCAGTAATCCTGCTCTGTGGTACTTTGTCAGCCATTACAATAACTATTTAGTTTAATAACTTTGATTTATTAAAAATATAACTTTGTTACTGTAGTGCTAACTGGTCACATTCTATTTTCCCATTACATTTTTAAAGTTTGTGTTTCAGCAAATATTTTGTAATACATTTTGATATATGTGCATTGCCTTATTTTGACAGTTTATCAACAGTGACAGAAATTTGACAAGTGATGTGCAATTAACAATGGCAGATAAATTACAGCAGAAATTACCAGTCATTCAATACATTTGTCAGGAAGAGAGGCATCATCATTGAATTGGTTCATACATTTTGCTGAGTTTATTAGTCTACAACCAAATAGTTTAGACAATATTGTAATCCTGTATAGAAATATGCAAACCCCATTAGCAATCCAGAAATTGAGAATTTAAATCCCACTGTAGCAAGTTGAGAATGGAGTTCAATAAATCTAATGGTTGGTGGCCCAGTGCCAGAAAAATGACCACAAGGATTGTTGAATTGTCCTTTTAAACTCTTGTGAATTTGCATGCTGTAAAATCAGTTCTAACCATGCCTACTGTTGCCATTTAACTTGTTGTCTATAAAGCACATTGTATATCATGGGGCCACACTGAAAAAATATACCCCTGCAATGATATTATTAAACCATTGTCATTAATTCACCATTATTATGTTGCCACTTTACATTGGATCATATGTTCTGAAGGCGAGCGCAGGTCAAAAATGTGGGTTTGACTTTAAACTGAGTAATCCCTGGTTTAATCCAGACTAAAATTGTGTGGCAATGTAAACTTTGTTTATAATATTTTAATTTATATTTCAGATTGGGAATCTACAATTTAGTATAAATTCACTGGTAATATAAAAATTGAGCACTTGACAAACATTGTATGCATTAATTCAGCTAACGCGCATCTATGTGGATGCAGGTTAAGTCCCAACACTGCCTGTTTCTTATTCATCAGCCAAAAGTCAATTTTCAAATTACCAAATAAAATTTATTTAAATTAGATCACACTAGGGATATTCTATGGGAAACAATGGAGTACAAGGTATTTTCCATGAATAAAAGAGGCCGACCTAGAAGCAATGCAGTATTAAGTGATTGGCCTTTTTGAGTGAAATTTGTTTCTGATGGGTCTTTGGGTATTAAAGTTGAAATGTTGAACAAAGTATCTGAGCAATTAAATATGTAAGCTAAATATTTCCTATGATTTTTCTCTCTGCACCCACATTAACTTAATGCCATTACCATAACGAGTCATTATAACTAAAAATGTTTTCTTCGTTCTTCCTACATCATTGTTTCACCGTCATTTGCTAAATGTTTTTCTTTTATTTTTCTCTGTTCTGTCCCCTAACTTCTGCAGTTTGTGGAGACAATAAGCAAAAAGCAGTCTGATCTGGAGAACTACATTGGAGGTGGTTACAAAACGGCATTGAGTGAAGAACGTAGGCGGTACTGCTTTCTGGTAGAAAAGCAGTGTGCAGTTGCCAAGAATAACATGGTATACCACAGCAGGGTAAGTAATTTGCTAATCCTTTCAAATTAACTAAATCTAAACCACAATATTGCAGCTTTTCAAAAATGTTCAAAGAGGAATAAAGAAACAGGTATGCATGTTTCTCTCCTCACCTAAAAATGGCAATTTGTCCTCCAATGTCATGCAAACAGTATAATGAGTATAATGTTCCTCAGTTGGGAACAGGAACCCAGAGTTATTTCATTTTTCCTCTTTCTAACTTGGGTAGGCTTGGGGTCGATTGTCTTGTCCAACTGTTAGCCTGGATATATTCAGCTAACTTCGTAGGGACCAAGGTTCAGATTTGGCCTGTTCCTGACCTGTTCGATATCACACAACGTTCCTCAGTTACAATGTTTAACGTTACCTTGATATTAGAAGTGGTGCCACATACATAATTGAACTGCTGTAGTTGCAGTAGTACACACCCATATCAGATGAGTAACACCACAGTAGATCTTTGTATATCCTGAGGAAAAAATGTAACTCTATTTCTTTTCATTAGCTTCCTTTCCTCTGTTGCTATGATTGTAACAAAATGTAATTTTAGTTCCTTTTTCTTTTCCTTGCCACTTTCCTCATTGCTTCAAGTGAGGCAAGGACATTGATTCCTTCGCAGTGCACAGTTCTGTTATACTCCAAACTTCACCCAAGTACCAAATATTAGTGTAGGCTGACAGTGAATGTCAGCAAGCTACTTAGTCCTGAAAGGTTTTGCAGCCAGTTCTGTTTCTGTTCTCACCAGATCACATAAGCTGTGCAAGTTTATTAGACAATGATCAGAAAGGATCAAGGGCCCTGCCTGTGCTTTTTCACAAGCCAGAAGGCAGAGGACATTTGAACGTTTGTAGCACTGTTCAGTTGTAACCATCTAACTTGGCATAGATCCAAAGATGGAACCTTTAATCCAAGTGATTAGCTGAGCCACCGAGGGAACTCATTTTGTTACTGATAATTATCCAAGAAAAACCTTCATAGCACTAAAGAATGAAAAGGATATTCACCATTGCAAGTATGCAGTAAAGAGTAGTGTCTTCTAATCTTCTATCAGTGGCACTGTGTGATTATTTGAATAGATTTGGCATATTGACTGAAATTACAAAAACAATTTGAAAAAATTACAGAATATCTGATTTGTGCAGAAAAAATTTGTATAAGAAAGGTTTTTTTTAAGAGTTAAAAGCCTTTAGGCGCATAGGCGATTGGAGATCTTTCGCTGACTCCTTACAGCTGTGAAGCACAGTACAGAGTCAGTAGCCATAGTTGTATACAAATGGATACTATGAGGAATTCTGCAATTAAATTTTGCAGGAACATTGTATTTTAATGGTTTAATTCCTTTTATCAGATTTATATTTTACTTTTTTTTGCAGTTTTTAATATTCAAGGCAAATGGTCTCAATTTTTAGATGTTGTCCCCTGTTAAAATTGATTAACCTCAGACCCTTGAAAGTGTTATACTCTGTCTGGATTCACCTGAAATAACGTCTAAATTGTTTTTTCTTTATCAGGGCAAAGATATGATAACACAAAAGCTTCCTGGCTGGCAACAGTCCTGTAGTGATCCATCTAAAATTCCTGACCGTGCAATGTCATTGGTGCAGCAGATGTCTTCAGGCACTGGAGGAACCCTCATCTCTGACCCCGGTGCTACCACCAAATCAGGGCTGATTATATCAGACCCCATTCCTGGTGCTAAACCACTTCCAGTACCACCAGAACTTGCACCTTTTGTTGGTGGAGGTGGATTGGGTCAAGGTTCTGTAAGTATTGATGTTGTCAAAGTCAACTTAGTGTATTTGAAACTGTTTAATTTTGTTAAAAGGCCTGAATATATTAATCTATTTTTATGCATGAATAGAATCCTCATGCAGTATAAAAGTGGATTTTGAATTCTTGCTTAACACTGCTGCTCAGTTTATCTAATTATACCGTTTTTAGAGCAGTGTGACAGAAAAATATAATGCAGTCATGCCTAGATATCAACTGGAGGGCTTCCCTGTTCTGCCTACCAAAGTCCAAATTGGTTTCAAGAGTTTTCAACCGCACCACTTCTTATGCTGATGTGGCATTGTTGCTGAGGAAAGAAAAACTGACTTTATAAATCTCACCTGATTTGATGTGAACATCTTGCTGCCTGAGTTATCAGGGAGGTGGTGAGGTTAAGGGTTATGAGTTAGATAAGTTTGTCTAACACATAATGAGAAGCAAGGTCCTGCAGAGCTTGTTTGATTTCTTTATGTACCAGCCTCGCCAAGTGTTTTTCCCCCTGAAATTGGTCACAGGTTTTCTTCTGGACGGCTGGAGGTTTTCTATCCCTGGAGATTTTGCTGGGACCCTGATCAGTTGGAGGCGACAGCTCCTCTTATGAGCCTGAAAATTTACTTTTGCTGTTGATGCAACCTCTTGTGTAATTAAGCTAAATTAATCTCCTTCAGTAATCCCATAATGTAAGTGCTTATGAAGTCATGGCAAATGGCATTGGACCTATATAAACGAGAATTGTGAAATGCTGTTAAGGATTATTTATGCATTGCAACTGACAGTTGTAAATACAATACTGTGAACAAATACCAGTCTCTAAATCTTAAAGTAAGTTTCAAAAGCTGCTGCTTTCTAATTCAGTGAACACAGGATAGGTGTAAGTTAGTCTTGTTGCAGTTAGACTGCAGTGTGTGTGTGTGTATATATATATATATATATATATATATTTCAATTAAATGAAAATCAATTTATACCGAAGTATCTAACATTCTGAATATCAAACTGTTTATGTATTGATTCTTTCTCTTCAGTTCCCTTCTTAATAAGTCATTACTAGCCTTTACTCTATTATCTTGCAGCTGGGAGACTGCAGCTGTAGCTTGACTTTTGGCTGATTATCTGTTGTGAATTGGTTGATAGAAGTTCCTGTTCTTGAATTATTATATTCTTTACCATTCCCAGGAAGTAGTTGATAGTCCAGTTATTGGTTTGTTTGACAACTGTAGCACTGACCTGAATTATTCAGAGGCTTTCTTTTGGTAATGGATGAAATTGCTGCGTAGTGGAGGAACTTATTAAATGAGTCACTTTTAATACTAAGGCTATGTGTATACTTTGTAGGTGGCTTTATATCACTGATATTACTCAGCTATAGAATTGTCTTCAAATCTGTCAAAATGTAACTTATTGGCTTGATTCCTCTGAAAAAGGCTTTGGGTACAATCAACAATGCTCCTTTGTTTAAACCATAGATAGAACTTTAGTGCTGCTGCAATAATGAGATAAATGATTTGTGCTCATTTTGAACCTGGACATAAAGAACAGATACCTAGGTGATCCTTTCAACCTCTCCCCATTACTGTGTTGTGTCTTTATGGGTGAACTGTGCACTGTAATAGCTCTAAGAATTGGAACTCTCTATCTTAGATTAGTCGGTTTTGTCATTTTTCAGTTGGCCTAGTCCAACAATGTTAATAGCAATTGCTTCTTTATCACAGTAGCAAGAGGAAAAATAACTGACTTCATCCTACTTGAATAATGCCTCCCAACAGCTAATCAGTGAGTGGCAATGACAGCAGATGTCAAACAATTTGTGACCCAAAACCTATCTGGGAAGTAATTGCATGGTGCTACACACTCTGCAAGGAGATTGATTTACAACATATCTATTAATCTGCACAATATACACTTCATGCATAGTTTTTAAGTTTTAATGCAAGCATGAATTGAAGTTGTCACTCACTGTCCATCCTAACAGTGATTTCCATTAATCTTGCCCCAGTAAGATTGGAACAGACTGACCAACTATTCACACCATAATTAAAAAATCTTTGCAACAATTTCAGTGGCGGTACTGGTATCTGTGGGTTTCTTTCAAGATTTAATTAATTTGGTCTAATTTATGTTCATTGGTTTTGCTCTTTCAGCACCTTGGTATTCTGAAAATTTCTTTAGATTTTATAAGTAGATGGTTTTTGTCTAAATCGTATCCAGGGTTACTTGGAGGAAGCAAACTTGTCCATTCTACTGCCACTAACTTTGAGCTATTGAATAAGATTTCTGTTCTAATGCAAATAAAAATCTGACTAAATATTTAATTTTTTGAATTACTGGGGCTGATTTCTAATTACTTGTCCACAATACCTACTTGGTGTTGTGGAATTAATGAAAAGCAGCGAGGATATATCGTAAAAGAACTGCTGATCATATGACCAAATTCCTTTGTGGTTGACTTCTTAAGATAATGATTAATGTCCTTGTACAATAACTAATGCAAATCTTATGTGTAGAGAAACTAATGCTGTACTAGCTCTTGGGCTCACTAGGCTAGAAATTTGGCTGTGTAGCATCTAGTTTATCAATGCGATGGGGACTATTTTATGTCCAAGATGGTGTCCATGTGTGTGTATAATTCTGTTGCAGGCCATGCTTGGATGCATTTTGGTAAGGGCCAAATGAGAGGTGTCCATTGTCTAACGCCTGCTTCTGATGTAGGTAATTAACACACATAAATAAGGCACATTAACACCTGCTTCCCTCTTGCAACTTTGATTTGCACCCAAGGCACAGTATTGAATGCCTCCTAGAAAACTAACATTGTGCAGCATGATTGATAAAAAGTACCTTAATCACTGCCGCACTCGGTCTCGAGATCTCCAACTTCACTCCTGCCTGTGACCTCTAGATATCACCCTTCCCCAACCCAATATCTCCAAGCCCTGCCTTCCTAACACTCCTCTCCCCCCAATAATAGTGCAGACCACTGTGATCTTCTCCCCCTCCCCAATCACACTCTGAGGCTCAGCCAACAATACTCCAGAGTCCTGCAATCATACCTAGTGATTGATCCAAGAGCTCATGTGGGCTCCCACCACTGCTCTTCCTGCATGATGAGGTCTAAGATCCAAAATCCCATGATCCTTGGACCTCCTCAGTTGAGCGTAGGCTGTTAGCACTGTGTGGCTGAGACACAGCAAAACAAAAATTGTTGGGCTTCTAGGCAACTAACTTTATTTGTATCTGTGGGCTCTAAACCTATTGACCATGACCAACTAGTCATTGTTCTCATTCTTTTATAAATAATTGAGTTCCATTTATTCCCATTTGGTCAAGATTTAACATAAAGAGCAGGAGAAACTTTTTTAAAGAGTACTGTAAGATTGTTGAGTGCATCACTAGAGTTAGTGATTGAAACAGAAACCATGTCAACATGTAACTCTAGGTTGGAGAGGTGTTTGAAGGAAGAGGGAATAAAGGAATATTGGAAGAGGGTAGGTATCTGGGATTAGACTACTTTTCATGTGAAGGATAAATACTAGCAAGTACTGGTTGGGTTGAATGGCCAGTCTCCGTGTTGTAATTTCTGTGATTTGGAGCCTCTCAATATGAATTTTGTATGCTGTTAAAATAAGTGGTGATAGGAGAATAAATGGATTTTGATTACACACAGGTTGAAGCTTCTATCACAATAAAGGAAACTTATCTAAGAACTTGCATAATTTGTTAACAATAAACTACCTGATATATGTAACACTAAACTCCAAACTAAACATACTGATTATTATTGAGGGGGGTAATCTTGAAGGCTGATGATGACAAATGTACAACACTAAAATATTGGAAAACAGTTACCCCTGGCCTTATGCAAATACAGGGAATAGAATATGCGCTGTATGTTTTAGAAAATTTTATTTTCATTTTCACACACAGTTAAGTTAGACATTAAATAATTAATAACTTTTTCTGTTTGAATTTCAGCGCATGATGGGCCAGGATATTTCATTAGTGCCTAATGGTGACCTAACAAATTCACATTCTGTGGACTATCAGCACCCTGGCCTGTCTGAAGTCAAACCAAAGCCTCCTACGCCACCCCAACTTCCAAAACAACAATCTGATATCTACTCCAATACACTACCCACACGCAAAGCAATGCCGTTGAAAGCCAGCCCTTTGTCAGGTGAGTGGCTGTTAATCTAGGCATTGAAACTGGGTGTGGACTTGGTGCAAAGTGGTTGTGAAAAGTACTTAACCCTCCTTAACACACAGGAAGAGCAGATTTTTTTCTTTAAAAAGTGTTGAAACTATCACCATAATAGTTGAGACAGTGTTGTGATAGTTACCCTCCTCCTAATTTACATTTAAAAAATCCCATTCCAGTTGTACATCAATATTAATACTTCAAACCCTCTCACTGCTGTTAACTTTTAGACCCTGTCACTTATATAAATAACTCCACTTAATTTCATAATGCTGTGCTATGTTGTGATCATGCTAAAGTCATTGGTTTTCAAATAACTGACTGTCCAGTATGATGAGGTTTCTAGATATTGAATGTTATTACTGCCTCAGTTTTTCACCAAAAGCTGCTCAAAGTATATTGAGTAAACAGTTTTTGCGATGGATAAGTTGCATTGTTAGCCAAGACTTGTAAGCAGCCCAGTACCTTGTGACATGGGATTGAGGCAGATACTACAAAACCAAAATACTGCAGATGCTGGAAACCTGAAATGCTGGAAATACTCAGCAGGTCTGAATACATCAGAATTCTGACAGAAGTTTATTGATTATTCAGGCTAACTCTGTTTCTACACCAATGCTGCCTGACTTCAGAATTTCCAGTATTTTCTTTTTTCTTTTATTTATTAATGCAGCTTGTTTTGTGCTCAGCAAAAGTTCCTTGTGTAGGCCTTATCTTGCGCATGTATGGATAGCAATGTAGTCACAACAGATGCTGTGCTGTAATGTTTGTACACGTCACAATACCAGGGCTACTGTTTGGAAAATGTATTAGTTGTGTGTTTTTTTTTTTAAGTTTCGTGGGCCAGGATTTCCCGGTTGGGGTGCGGGGCCCACTCGCTGACACACAAAATGACGCGGGATGATGTCGGGTGGAACTCCCGATGTCACCCTGACCCATTTCAATTTTCAGGTAGGCGGGGGGCTCAGCCGAATCAACTGTTCGCCCGCCGACCTGTCAATGGCCAATTGAGGCCATTGGCAAAGTAATTAATGTAATTAGTGGATCTGCCTGTCCAACCTTAAAGTTGTCGGGCAGGCCGGGAGCCCTGGCGGGCATTGGAGAAAGCATGAAGCCTCATCCACGGTGGGATGAGGGTTTCATGTATGTTTATAAATTTTTAATAAACATTAAACTGAAAGTGATGGACATGTCCCAACTCATGTGACAGTGTCACATGAGGGGATATGTCAGGGAAATTTTTTTTTTCTGTTTTCAATATTTTTTTTAGTGTGCAGCCAATCTCTCTGAAGCAGCACTTAGCCTCAGGGAGATGAGTGCGCTCTTTCACGAACATACGCGAAACAGCGCACCCTCGGCTGAGGGAATCTCTCCCCCCACCCGCACAGGGAGTGCTTGGAGTAATTGGCCTGCCCACATAAAAGGGCGGCACACCCCCAGTTGGGGGCACCGACCGGAGCCGCGCCTCCACGCACCCGCTCTTGAACTTTGCCCCCCTCAACAGGGGGAAAATTCTGCCCATGAAGTTGAGACTTAGAAATGAGGATGTAGCGAATGTATTATTGTAAAAGGATTAAGGACATCTGCACACCTTTTTTTCCTGCAACTGCAGCAGTTTTTTTTTCACTAAGCTCCAAGTATAAGCTTGATGCTGGCTGGTTTTATATACTGGTATTGTCAGTGGCATGAGTTTCAATATATGAGGAAGATGGCATTTGACTTATTATAGACCCTTTCTCACTCTCGATATTTACTGACACGTTCACCCTTTTGGTTCCAGGCCATTGTTTTTAGATTTGTAATAAATTTTTGGGAATGGGCAAGGGGAAATATCGTAATCCCAGAACTCCCCGTATTTATGCACTGACCTGTCAATCCAGCGGTTGTAAATTCAAGTAACTACTATAGCAAGATGTGAAATTAAGTCTAATAAATCTTGTAATTTACCAGATGGCCCCAGCCATTGAAAGCAGTGTGATTTTCATAAAAATCTCACTGCTTCACTAGTGCTTTTCAAGGGAACCTGTCTTTCTGTCTGGTCTGAACTACACATGACTCCAATCCTATATTACTATTCTGATGAAAGATCATTAACCTGAAATATCAACTCACTCCAAGGATGCTGCCAGATCAGCTGAGTATTTTCAGTGTTTCTATTTTTTTTTATTTCAGATTTCCAAAGTCTGCTATATTTTGCCCTTTTATTCTTATTGTCCCTAGCAAGCCTCGGTTGGATAGCAGAAAGCCCCTACTAGTGCTGGGTAATACATGCATTTCCAGAGTTTTTTATAAAAACATATCCTTATGCCAGGATGAAACTGGAAAATAGTGTGAATGAGGCTTAGCAAGTAAGAGGGAGCTCCATGCTTTATATTCAATGTGACATCATCATCATCATCATCTTTTCTTACTATTCAGCTGAGACCAGAACTTTACCCAGATCCAGCTCAATGGCCGCTGGATTAGAAAAGAATGGAAGAACCAAAGTGCAAGCTATTTTTTCACATCAGGCAAAAGGCAACAATACACTGCTGAGCTTCAGTGAAGGTGATGTCATCACATTGTTGGTTCCTGAGGCTAAGGATGGCTGGCACTATGGAGAAAATGAAAAGACGCGGATGTAAGTGACATTGTTACTGAATGTTCCTATTTCCTTCCAGTTTCATCCTCCCTTTCATATTTGATACAGCTTAATAACTGTATTTAGTATGTGGCACAACTAACATTACTGGCTCTTGTTGACATTAGAGATTCCTGATATTTTATTCTGTACAAGATTATATGACCCAATAATCCTATCGCTCTCTGTTTCTAGGAGAGGATGGTTTCCCTTCTCTTACACTCGTGTGATGCAGGGCGGATTATTGCACAAGTGAGTAACTATTCAAGAATAAGTAAGATTTTGCAGATGTGCTGATTTTCCCCCGTACCCACCTGCTCACCCTGGCATACCCATACTTTGTATCAATGACCATCCCACTGAATGGTCCAGCAGGCTTCCTGCTTCTACTTCTCTACTGGCGCCATTCTATAATGAGCCACTGAGGAGCGCAAAGCAGTGAGAGTTGGCATTCCTTCCTGAGAAAGGCCACTTTTGTTTTACTGGGTACTGCCAAACCTCCACTTGTATCTGACCTCTCAGTGACACAGTACATTAGTGCACGATACCAACATGATCACTGGTAATTAAGATTCACCATTGTACTAGCATGTGAAAAGCTTCTTCATTGGTACGCTTGTTAATTGTAATAGCTCACTTTACCTGTTTATCAGACTTCAGTACTGATTGAATGAGTAATTTATTTACATTCGGAGATTTAATCTTCCACTTCAGTTTTACTTGTGACTGAATTTTCCAAGTTAGAATACCGTCCCATCCCCCCACCCTAACCATAGCAAAACAACTCCCCAACTTAGTCTGGCTCAGTTACTCTGCAAAAGACAAGGTTACGATTTCAAGGGGGAGGAGCTCTCCTGTTTGTGACAGCTGCTGCCATCCCTTTTCAAGTTAATCAATCTGTATAGCTGGTCGAGAACATGTCTTTTTTTTATATAATATGCTATGTTGCACGATTTATGCCTCCTGGTGAAATAGGAGATAAAATGGAAATGTGTTTTGAGTTAATGATTGGAGAAATCTCCATTCGACTTAAATTACTATCCATAACTGACTGTGCTGATCTGTTCAACTAAATTTTATGTTAGTATTTCTGAGCTATGCGTTAAGATAAAAAAAACTGTCATAAAATAAGGTGTACTGGTTATATCTATAACTTTAATGCCACCTGGCAAAATCACAGTCATACCATGAGTTGCGCCCACCTGCTTTTCAGATCATATAAATACCAACATTAAGTTGTAACTTGTGCACTGGTTTTGCAACAAATTGTTTGCAAAAAGTGATTTATCTTTAGCATAGTTGCTTTTGAAGTGCTAAACCCCCTGTTTAAAGTAATTTCCTCTTGGGTGTGACACTATCAATTTCATACGGTTTCATTTCAGGTGCTACACCTACCTTTTCAAAGCCATTTAACCTTTGGTGCAACATACACTAGTCAAAGTTTTTTAATCTTCTGGTTCTACATCCACTGTTCATAGTTGTTTAATCTCTGTTGGAACACCCCCTTTTCAAAGCTATTTCATTCACTATTCAAATTTCTTTTGTAGAAATTGGTTTCTGAAATTCTTTCCAGTGAGATCAAATAGCTTTATAGTTCTTTTTTTCCACTCACACTTCTTTTAAGAAGATATTTTGGAAAATTAAAGAGAAATCATGTTGCTGGCGATCAGTGAATTATGCAGTAGTGATCCAGTAGCAGGCAAAGTTGTCCTGCTCATCCAGCTTGCCCTGGTATTTTAGGTCCATTTTTATACCAGTATCACTTCCTGCCATGCCACCAAGTCTCAGTGCTCCTGCTCACTCTTCAATCTGTCCATTTTGTTTGATTGCTTGAACTGAACCCATTTTTGCTGTACACAATAGCAGTGTATTGTATAAGTGAACATCTCCTGGATATTGATTACTTGAACCTATGTTGAACCATAAGTCTTGGGGCTGCATGGTATTAAAAGGACTGTAACCCTTGTCGATTATTAGGTGTCCCTAGGCTAAATTCAATCAAGTAGATTGAGACAGAGAGAATTGGGCTAATTTGATTGGATTATGCATTTATAAATAATGCTGAGAAGCAAATGAAATTATAAAATTTTATATTAATTGTCTATTTTGACAATTTTCAGACACATGACTTGTGATTTCATTTTACCATGCTTGTCACACTTGATTGGTAATCTACTGAATTTTTCTCATGGTTGAATTTATCAACTATTTCAATTTAGTGTCATGCCCCCAACCTGATCAACAAGCATCACTCAAATCTCACTAAAAGGTTAAGCCTTCTAGATATTCTTCCACATTAGAAGCCCCCCTAAAGAAATATTCCTATAAATTAGTGAGCTGGTATTCCTGGAAAATGCACCTAATGTTCCAACAAAAATATTTTATGACCATGATATCAAGCAGACACGCTGAAGCACTGGGGTGAATATATTTGACACACGTCATGTGAACTTGGAGGTGTTGATCCTGATTTGAAGAGAGCATCTTTCATGCTGGCACACCTGGAAGCTTGTTATATCAGTGCATCTTCCAGTCCATGCCACCTCAAAGTACCTAAAATCTATGCTTTTGACATCAGCTCCTAATCTCACTAAATTTTGTTTTACACCCTGTATTTTCAAATTGAACATCCACTATTTTTAACGGTGCATTTTCTGTCCTGAATGCTTTCAAGAAGCTGTCCAGGGAAAATATCCTTCTTAATGAATCAGAAAAGTTATAAAGTAGTTTATTTTTAGGGACGTTTACTTCAAGAAATATGGAATTGATACTTGCAAGAAAATATTTCCATGGGTGTGGTCGAATTGTGTTAATTGTCTCTGTGCATCTGAAGTGGGAATGATTGTAATACTTCTTGGTCAAAACAATATAGAATTGATATTGTAGAAGATTTAATAACTAATCTAATTATAAAAGCAAAGATCCAGCTTGCACTACAACTGGCTTCTTGAGGTGGGACATGTGCTTTTGAATGCCCACCATCAAACTTGGCAATGATGATAACCCCCATGTCCTGCAAATTGGTTTTCCTCACCGTCTCTGCCATGAAAAGTACCTTCAATACACTTGATTGATAAATAAACTTGTGTTAAATGATACAATCCATGTCTATTCTCAAGTATTAATTTTGCCTCATGTAGCTTGAGCCATGTGAAAAGCAGCAGCACGGGGAACCTTCTGCAGAAGGAAGATCTCTCCATTCCTCCACCTGACTACAACTCAACTTTAAAAATGACTTCTCATCCTTTGCCCAGCTCAGGCACTTTTAAACCCAGGCCCTACAGTATGGCAGTGCCAGGTTTCTCACAGGTATTTAAAACCATGTTTTGTAAGTAAATTTCACCTTTTGTGGGGCATAATTTAGGTGGTAGTGGATCATCAATACATTTACTTTCCACTCGATTTTCCTTTCTATGGTCTTCTGGTGGGGTGTCTAACAGGTGGTTGATCTTCTACCTACTGGTTTGTGTTACTGCCAAGGTTCAATTTTATCCTGTTATTTCTCTCTCAGAATTACACAGTGCAGAAGAGGCCTTTCAGCCCATCGATTCTGCACTGACATGTGAGAGACACCTGACCTACCTACCTAATCCCATTTACCAGCACTTGGCCCATAGCCTTGAATGTTATGACGTGCCAAGTGCTCATCCAGGTACTTTTTATAGGATGTGAGGCAATCTGCCTCCACCACCCTCCCAGGTAGCGCATTCCAGACCGTCACCACCCTCTGCGTAAAAAAGTTTTTCCTCACATCCCCCCTAAACCTCCTGCCCCTCACCTTGAACTTGTGTCCCCTCATGACTGACCCTTCAACTAAGAGGAACAGCTGGTCCCTATCTACCCTGTCCATGCCCCTCACAATCTTGTACACCTCGATCAGGTCACCTCAGTCTTCTCTGCTCCAACGAAAACAACCCAAGTCTACCTGACCTCTCTTCATAACTTAAATGTTTCATCTCAGACAACATCCTGGTGAATCTCCTCTGCACCCCCTCCAGTGCAATCACATCCTTCCTATAATGTGGTGACCAGAACTGCACACAGTACTCCAGCAGTGGCCTCACCAAGATTCTATACGACTCCAACTGGACCTCCCTACTTTTGTAATTTATGCCTTGATTGAGAAAGGCAAGATAAAGGCAACTCTCAAATTTAGGCTTTTTATTGTTCCTTACAACAGTACAATAACATCAACTGCAGTTTGTTGTGTTAGACCATTCAGCCCCCTTGAGCCTGTTTCACCATTCAATTAGATCATGGCTGATTTGAATCTTAACTCCATCCATCTAACTTGATTTTGTAACCCTTAGATTTTTGTTAGATAAAAGGACTATCAATTTCAATTCTTGAATTTTCAATTGATCTAGCCTCGCATCTTTTTGAGGCTTCTTCCAGATCTCTATCAACCTTAATATACAGTAGAACTGAGCAGCTTTGCTCCCAGACCTACTTTTTGAAATGGAGAAGCTGCTGGCCTGAAATTTCTTTAAAGATTTTCAGTTGTCTTACATCCCACATCAGTATTGTTTTTATGATTATATTTTATCTGACACTCCTAGCAATCATGATGGAAAGTGTGATATGGGCATATGGGGCATGATTTTTAGCTTGGAGGTTGGACCCGACAGAGCATGAAATGACAGTGTTAACGCACAGTCGCACAACAGTTTGGTCGGCAAACACGGCCGGGGCCAGCAGAGCGCCCGCCAACAATTAAAAAGGCCTATTAAGGCCATTAAGTTATCGACTGTGCTGAATTTTTCACTGTCAGTCCTTGAGGTTTCCAAGATCAAATATAAATGAAATAAAAACTTCAATTTTTAATTAAAAACATGTCCCTGCTCATGCGACAGAGTCACATGAGGAGACATGTTTCATTCATTTTTTTCTGCTCTTCATTATTTTTTAAAAAATATCTCTTCACCCCTCCGAGGCAGCTCCATGCCTCAGGGTGATTATTCAGCGTTCTCTCATGCGCATGCACGAAGTTCCTGCTAGGCCTAGTCGCATTACCCCTCCCACCCTCACCCCACCCGCAAAGGCAGAGTTCAGCACTCAAGCACTGGGCAGGCCTTAATTGGCCCACCCGGGTAAAATCGCGGAGTGCTACTGATTGCAGGTAGCTTCCTGACCACCCTCGCCGATCCCACCCACCGAGGGCAAAATTCTGCCCATGAACACAAAGGACTTCAGTGTATAGTTACATTGAGCATCTTATAACGTGCTGATGGCAGGAACTGCAAATCTGACAATAAATCTCAAATGGGTTTCTGAAAGATAAGAGTTTAATTTGTACAGTATCTTGTCATGTAACAAGAAACTAAGTGCTTTGAAAGGCCCTAATTGTTATACGAGTAAATACAGCCAAGTATAGGCATAACTAAAAGAACAGAATATTTTGAACATTCTTAAACATTCTCTTGCAGAGGTTTTAAAAATTAATGCATAACATTGAAACCTTACTTTTAAATTTTTTTAATTTTGAGAATTGTGCACTATAAGCACTAGTGCTGCTTTCAAATAATTAAGTAGTACATTCGTATAAAGCATCTGCAGCTCAATATATTACCAAAGCAGCAGAGCTATTGAGTCACTAATACCAAATTCAACAGAAGATTAGGTTGCTCAAAGCTGAGGTTCAAATAAATTCACAAGAGATGTGGGCTGACCTTCAGGGTTTTAATTACAACATGGTGATTGCATACAGTGGAGCCTCTTCACACTACAGAACACTCCTTAATCCAAGTTTCTAGGTCATCTGCTTGTTGCGCACTTAAACAACTTAATATTCTGTTCAGAGACTGTTACAAACCTGTTGCATTAAGCCAGCGAACATCTAAAGACTAGAGGAATTATTTATGAATTAATTAGTGTTGAAATTGTTTCCTGAAAGGGGAATGCCATTGAATTCCTAACGATCTGAAATTGAGAGATTTTGAGAATGTATTAATTTTCTGCTGCTTAAACTTTAAATGTTATTGTGGTGAAGATGCTCATCTCTCTCTCTCAAATTTCAATTCACATTGCTTACACCACCATACTTGTTTTATTGATAACCTTTTTGCTGATCCACTAAAATTTGATTTGAAGGTTTTGGGATTTTCACTCTAGTAGAGATTTTATTAGCTATTAAGTTTTGTTACTCATATGATTTGACTTCTGTCGATGATGATAAATCAGATATTCCACCTGCTTTGTGAAAAAATACAACCTCAAATGGCTTTCCATTTCCTTACATTGAGATATTAAAACGAATTAAGAAATGGACTGCTTGGCAGTCCTCTTGGAATCGGAAGGTTGTAGGTTCAAGCTCCACACTAGGATGTGGGATATATATCCTAAGTTCACACCTCCTGAGTACTGGGAGGATGCAGCATTATCAGAGCAGGCATCTTTCAGAAGGCATGCTGAGTTGAGGTCCCTCCTGCCTTTATATTAAAAAGCTATGCAGCACTATTTGAAGAGTGAGGAGTTCTCCTAGCAAGCTAGACAGCATTTATTCTTCAACCAAAACAGATTAACTTGTTCTTCATTGCATTGCGCTTGGTGGGGCCTTGCTGTCCGCAAACTGACCGCTCTGTTTGCCCGCACTAGAATGCTTCCCTTCAGAGTAGTTTACTGGCTATGAAGTTCTTCGGGACATCCTGAGGGGTAGGTAAGATGTATAAATGCAAGTTCTTTCTCAGTTTCGACTAGTTTGGAAAATTCATCCCTGGAAATGCACCAAATATTTGATATTGTGATTGGGGGGTGGTGGGGTGCACCATATGAAAGTTGAAATAATGAGCATAAAGCTTAAACATGTGTTCAGATTTGTCATTACTAGAAGTTGGTAATAATGTAGTTTTGCAGCAAAATAGTGACTGACTGTAAGCATTGATGCTGACATCTAGTGGACACTTGAGTAATACTAATTTATCTCATTCTTTCCAGGGCCCAGATTTTAATCATTCAAGACTCTCTTTGAAGTAAGAATTTTCTAAATTTAAACTTTGAAACCAAACATTACAATCTTTTTTCAAATGTTAATTTCATAAGTAACAAGAGGGGCAAAAACCAACAAAGCCAAGTTAGCAGGTCAGGCAGCATCTGTGGAGAGAAACAGAGTTAACGTTTCTGGTTGAAGACCTGTCCGGCCTGAAACATTAACCCTGTTTCTCTCTGCACGGATGCTGCCTGACCTGCTGAGTGTTTTGAGCATTTATTTTAAAATTTCAGATTTCCAGCATCAGTATTTTGCTTGTGTAAGCCAGGTTAGTCAAATGTTTGATTCAGCATTGGGTAGTCAGTGTGAAATGTGAAGTCACGCTGCTGCAGGATCAACCTCCACCTGAAAGAATGTCACAGCTGGCATCTTCATGGGTATTAGACCTTTGTGTCAGGTGTATCTCCTGGAAGTAACTTTGTTATTTCATTTTATTCTTCAACTATTTTTGTGGGAAATGCTTAGCTTTTAAATGTTGCTTTGTAAAGTCAGCAGGATTTCTGATGTGCCAGCATTGAGTTTTCAAATGAAGTTGGCACACAGTGTAATAAAAGTTTATTTTAAATGTTAACGTTCTTCCTACATGTCATTTTTTTCCTCTCACTCCTGTCCTTTCTGGGATCTTTGGACAGACTATGATTCCACAGGTTTCAGTTACTCTGTGGCCATTGCTGAGGTGAAAGCTTTGATGGTAAATGATGGCAGGCATTCCACAGCTGGAACCATCGAAGAAAAGCTTCCCTCACCTGCACCTGCAGCCTTCCCTCTGAATGGTGAGCAGGACTGGGTTTCCTCTTCCCAAATGTCCTTAGGCCAGTTGTAGTGGCTTGTACACCTGGTCCATATGGATCAGCTACTCACTGGATAATATTACTGAACCATTGAATGAGGGAGGGCCTTCCTCTATTGGTAATACGTTGATGAAAATTTTGCTTTTATGTTAATGATGATTTATCTGAGCTTAGTGTTGTGTCATTTGATTTCCCTCCCAGAGTTTTACAATTATAGGTACAAATCGACTGAATTTTTTTCATTGCAGTTCTGATGCCGAGATTGAAAGGTTTTGAATTTAAACTTCTGACACATTTAAAGCCTCTCTAGATTAGTAAGTTTGGCATTTCAAAATGCCGGTCTGATTTTTATCACCCTGTCTGTTGCTGGTGACAATCACTCATTTTCCACTGTGGCTTCACAAATGGGCAAGTTCTGTCTCACTTTCTCCACAGTCCTGAGCTCCATCTGTTTCTGTGTTTCATGCTGGCAAAAAAAGATGTATTTTTGTTGCATTGTTTTGAAAATGTAAGTCAAATTGGAGCGCTCCTTCAATTCTATTTAAAATTTAGGATTGTCAGAACTTCATTATCAAGGCAATTACCCCTGGAATCAATCTGAGCTCCTTTAAAGACATTGCTAAATTGCTGTGTGCCAGTATTTGTCTTCCCAGACTTTCCAGTGTGTGCTGTTCAGTGCCACTTCTCGACTGATTGGCAGAAGGTGCATTTCATATCATTTGGCTGCCCTTCGCCATGTTTTGTCCCCTCTGAGGTAGAACCCCTTGCATGTGATACTCCATTGAGTGGAACCTATTAAGAACTGCCAGAAATGGAGGCAAGCAAGGGAGTGACACTGGGAATAAAACCAACAAAGCTAACTATTAAAAGAAATAGGGTCCTAAATATGCTTTATAAAGCTTTAACTAAAAAAGCTATCCAGTTATTTCCTACTTGGTATATATAACTTGTTCCTGTTCTTTTTGATGTCTTATTGCCCTAGGAAATAAGCTGATGTTTTCTGTCATTATTTCACAAACTTCATTGCTGTCCTCCTTTTGGGTCTCTTCACTGTTGCACCAATCGCACAAAAGCTCCTTTGACTCAGGGCATTGACTCACTTTGGTCCTGTGATTCATTGCTGACAACCTCTCTGCTTGTCCTCCTGTGGCTTGCAATTTGCTGGCTTATATGATTTGTTCCAATAAGTCACTTACAGTTGTGTTACCATTTCAGCACGGCAAGAGCAGGTGTGCCGCAGAAGTAAAGACTGAAGGCTGCAGCCGTTAATTGCAGCCTGCAGTGTGACTTCATGGTAATGGTCAGCTGATGCCTTTCAAAGAATCAGCATTGAAGATTTCATTTAGTTTTCAATTCCAAAATCTTTTAAGCAGACAATTAAGTTGCAGATGAATTGCTGAATCTTGGTGTGTAATTTTATGTTTTTGCAGATGTTCAGTTATGATATTTAATGATTATACCAATCCCAGAGTATTAGCCCAATGTAAATTGGACAACAGCACTACAGTAATTTTAGAGTTTGAATAGAAATATCTTCAAGCAAATGAGAAATCTATCTGCTGAAAGAAACCTAGTATAATATAACCTGAAAGCATAGCCAGTGCTTTGTGTCAGACAGCAGGAGCAGAGGCTAGATAGCAAGGTATAGAAAGCTAAAGAACAAATCCTAATTAGCGGTTCCTGCACATTTTGCAGCTAGTGTTGAACAGGGTTCAGAGAACAGCAATCCTGCAGCCTGTCCATCAGAGTGGCATAGGCACCCCAGGAATGGCAAAAAAGCCCAAACTTTCAGTAGGAGAATATTCAGAAGAAATAGAATAATGTAAAACCACAAACATTAAAAATGTTTAATTCTCATTAATCAGCACTATGTAAGAATCCTTATGGAAATCCAGTTTTTAAAATGTTGTTGTTCAATGAACTACATTTTAATATTAACTCACATCTGGCTGCAGAAAGTCATTTTATATATTAATAACAACCAGGTCACACCCACTTTTAAGTTCACAATATCCACAAGCACAGTAACTAATGGGTGCCATGAGCTCTTGCAAGCCGTACTGTCATGGTGTCACTGCTGTATTCCTCTGAATCACCCACTAAGTTAACATGCTTTTTCTCTTTCTCCTCTACAGAGAAGCTGTTGCAAATATCAAATTGAAGCCTACCAAAACCAATGACAGATCAGCCTCTAAAGTGAACTGAACACTGGCTCTGCAAGATTCTTACACTGTACACTTTGGCATCTTTTGCCAGTAGCAAGATGTCTAAATCTGAACCTGCATGAAAACAGTGTCTTTAGACTAGAATTGACCCACCTGAAGATGGTCACTAAAGTTACAGATATATCAGTTGCACATGTTGTTATGGAAATGCCACTTTTAAATCCCACCCAACTTATTCCCTGCTTTATATTTGAGGGATCATGTGGGGGGAATTGTTTAACTACACTTGCCTGTCTAGGGATTTGTATGGTGTTTGTAATTTATGCATGTGTTTAAGAATTAGCAGTTAGTATTTTTTTATTATATACTTTGTACTAATCAGCATATAAAACAATATTTTATTACCTGGCTATTTGCGGGAATTGGCTAAATGTTGACACTTTGTAGAAACTAGAATACTGCAATATTGAGAATGGTTAAACTAGTTATAAAATGTATACTGTGCTCAATTTCCAAATAAGTGTTTTGGGGTGGGGGTAAGAAAGTAAATATCATATTATAGAATTGTATATATAAATGAGCTAACTTTAATCCAAAGTTATTTCAATTTGTTAGAATTTTAATGGTTGCTATTTGAATCCTTGCTGTCACCTATAAATCTTCCATTCCTTTTGAAAATAAGTACTCTGGTGATGGCAAAGGTATTGTATAATCTGCAGAAACAGGAATTTATACTTTTTGTAGAATTTAATGTTTCATCTTTTTTCCCCCAACAAACAGCACAATGTAAAGTTATCAAAGGTTATTTCATATTGCAATCTGTAGTATGTGTAGTACTTTTGGTTTTTTTTGACTATCATGGGTGGTAGGTCAGTTGAATGAGCAAGTAAGCCACTGAAGTCCACAAGAATGAAACCATGACTTTGAGCTGGTAAGACTGAGAAATAGGAAGCATGATGCTTCGGGAAACATTCTTGTTCTTTCTCTTGCACAAACTTCAGGATGCATTGGGGCAAAAAGAATATAAGAAGTATCCCTTTACTTATTTAATAGCATTGTTTCAAAGTGGGAAGAGGAATTGGAACTTTTATTCTGTAAAACGATGACATGGAAGAAACATTTGCGGCTGCAAGTGTGGCAGGTTATGAGACGTGATAGTCATTTCAACACAGCAATACTTGAGTGGTGACTCCCTCGCAAATGGAATATTTAAAGCAAGGATTGTTTAGACACAGTGATAACCAGTATTAAAGAGCAAAGATAAAACACTATGGTTCACTTCTATGAATGAAGAGTGTTCTGTAATCTTTTTAAATAATATACTATTAGTCAGAATTATGAAAAAAATCTTGTTACTATGATATCCCATTTGTTTGTCAAGTTATACAAAACTTTTTTCATTGCAAAAATAAGTTAAAGAATGAAACTGTTGTCATCACTAAAGGAACAATGGTTGGACTATGAAAGGAGTTAACCATTGAAATGATTTATTGCAAGAACCAAATGAAATTTGTGATTTTCTGTGGGTATATTTTGAGTAAAGGCAGTGGATTGATATTTTAAAAGAAACTTTATTGCATCAGTCACTTTGATTTGTCTTAAACTGCTTCTAGGTGATAAAGGAAAGGTAGTTGAAACACAGACATTTGCTGAGAGTGGCTGTGCTTTTTTTGTAAAGCCATGAATACTAAATTCAACCTGTGCTGTTTCATATTTATTTTTATGTTGAAAATGGCACTTCAATACTTAGTAATCTCTTATTCTGTGCTATTGTGGAGATTCAGTTACCCACTCGCCAAATCAGTACACTTAAACTCTACGTATAAAACAGCCACCCTGTTTTTTCAATTCTGTATTAAGCCCTCATGCCTTTACTTTTGACATTATTGCAAGAATATGGTTTAATTGGTGCCTTTCATTTTTACATAAGCTTTGTAATGTAGTAAGACATGTCAAGACTGTTGATTATAATCTGTATTGTAATGCAGATTTCTATAGCTGCCATTTTTCATGAATCACCATGTTTTGTGAATTAAATTGACCTAATTAGAGTTTATTTCTTCTGGTAATCAAAAATGATTTTGATAGTAACTTATGAGAAATAAAATTGTTTCACTGTTTAAAAATCCTCCTTGTCTCTGTTCCTTTATTGAAATTTACTAGTTGAAAAGTTCAGTGTTTAGTTACTACACTATGGTCACTTTATCATCGACTCCACTCATATCTTTACTCAGAGCTCCAGAGCCTGCATATTATTCCAGTCAAATGGGCAGGTTACAACTTCAGTCTGTGGCTTGGTTGTTGAGATTTGTTCAGGAATGCTGTTAGGATGCTTGCTTTTCTTTGCCTCCTCCTGGTTTGATAACTTACTTGGGAAGGGGGCAGGCAAGAGTAAGCATCACTTTGAAGCTTGCTATGTGGAATATCATAGATACATTTTGTAACATGTCACAGCACCACTGCATTGTCACTTACCCACTTTTATTTTTGTTAAAATTTGTCTCCTAAGAAGCAGTCTCATCCCAGTTCTTAGCTGGTGCTTCATTAAAGTGATGCAGATTACAAAACAAGTACTTTAAAATTGTGAAGGCACAACCCTATTAAAACTGCAACCTTCTGAAGCAAAGAGTGCTACCTACTGAGCCAAAGCTGAATATGGAGCTAATTTACCTTTTTTAGTACTTAGCTATTGCCTTACAGACATGCAATTTTTTTTCACTGACTAGATTAGAACTGAGCAGAAGATAAGATTCTCTGGAAGGAATGAATTAGTAAATAAAGTAACATTCTCATGAACTTTAAGTCAGTGCAAAACTACAAAATTCTTTTGAAAGGCAATTAAAAGCAATCTCTAAAACCTGGTATGGGGCAAACTTTGTAAATAGAAGGTTCTTTCTTTGAATTAGCCCTTCACCCATCACTGGGTGAAACATCCTGGGGGTTACCATTGACCAGAAACTGGACTAGTGGGTCAGAGGCTCACCTGACTCCCCGAAGCCTGTCCAACATCTACAAGGTGCAAGTCAGAAGTGTAATGGAATAGTCCCCACTTGTCTGGATGAGTACAGCTCGAGAAGCTTGACACTATCCAGGACAAAGCAGCCTGCTTGATTGGTCTCCCATCAACAAACATTCACTCCCTCCACCAACGAGGCAGAATAGCGGCAGTGTGTGCAATCTACAAGATGCATAGCAGCAATTCACCAAGGCTCCTTTGACAACACCTTCCAAACCCACAATCACTACAATCTAGAAGGACAAGGGCAGCAGATAGATGGGAACACCACCAGCTACAAGTTCCCCTCTAAGCCACTCACCATCCTGACTTGGAAATATATTGGCTGTTCCTTCACTGTCGCTGGGTCAAAATCCTGGAACTCCCTAACAGCACTGTGGGTGTACCTACACCACATGGACTGCAGTGGTTCAAGAAGGCAGCTCACCACCACCTTCTCAAGAGCAACTAGGGATGGGTAATAAGTGCTGGCCCAGCCAGCAACGCCCACACCTCGTGAATTAATTTTAAAAATTGAGTTGGTAAAGAAAAGCACATTTTATATTAAATAGAATGGTTAAGTGACTATGAATGAGGATCTCTAATTGACAATAGAGATTGATTTTTTTAATTCCATTTTTCCTTTTTTTGAAAATAAAAAATGTACCCAGGTAAATCTAGAGAAAATCTGGTATTTCAAGCACCACAAAGTAAGGGACTTAAAAGAAAAAGCATTGCAGAATACGAACAAGATTGTTAAAGAGGATGGATTGGGTAAAGTGAGAATCTCTGAGGGTGAAGGTTGTCATGAGTCAATGTTGGAAGCAGCTGTTATACAGGTAAAGCACAGCTGTGTGTTCAGTATTGCTCTATACCCTGAGTTCACATGATCAATTCCATAGATGCCAGTAATTTGCATTCCAAAAACATCAGTAAAATGGAAGTGATTAATCTCATCAGGAACACAGCTTCTTCAAACCTAAATTATAGGTTTATCCCTGATGACATGAATGCAGATAAGACATTTTGAAAGAAATGTTTTTTGGTCTCTGAATGGATTGTGAATGAAACTGAATACAAGTAAAAAGGTAAAACCAATCAAATTAAGCCTAGAAATACTGGATGAGTAAGTAGAACATAGACTTTTAGGAAAAGACAGAAATTAATGCAAGGGTACATTATTTCTATGAAATGGCTATTAGGGAATGAAACATGCATTGAACAATAGTTATAAGATTGCATGAGGTGGCACAAAATATGAGCTGTCAAGTGCGAGTCATATTCAACTCCGTTTGAGATGACGTGAGTTGTGGTGACACTTGGCACAATAGAAAGCAATAAATGGCTGTGACAGCTGTGAAATATTATTCAAGGCAGGGCACAGAGAGTGAGTCATTAGCAAAACCTCCAAAGGCTTTTCAAACTGGATCATCTCACCTTGGAATCCACACTGCATCTGTAAACTTTCAGAATCCACACTGCATCTGTAAATATCAATTTCAGGAGGAATGGAAACTGATTTCAGGACTTAAGATGCAAAGACTTTGCAACAAAATTCAGATGGATATATCTGATGGGGAGCTTGAACAGACAAAACCAAAAGTATGGAAATGCAAAGGTAGGAAATAGAAAATCAACCACAAGCTTTTACCACTTTAATTTTTCTTCTCTCGCCTTCACATCCTATATTACAGGATTAAGATAGATTGGCAGTGCCTCTGTCAATGATACGTTAAAAATATTTACTCGGGAAAAGAGTTTGAGAAGTATTCGTAGACTCAGATGTTTACAGCACAGAAAAAAGCCATTCTGCCCATAGTACATCTTTAAAAAAAAAATAGAAGTGAAGGGAGATGGTGTAATGTACATCAGCAGTCTCTCTCTCTCTCTCTCTGACCACCTCTACAGATAGTTGCGCAAGTCTTTTCCAAGTTCCTTGCACTGTGTAATCAAACTCGGATCTGCCTCTTCCAGCCAATGTCAATTCCCAGTAATTCCAGCGCAGAATGCTTTGGTTGGGCTGGAGTTTGTATGTTCTGCCCAAGTCTTTGGAGTGCCCCAGCTCTCTCCATCATGGGCCACATGGCGTGGATACCATGAAGATTATCTACTTTTTTTATTAATTGGCAAGTTACTGACACCAACAGATTTTGATGTTTTGGTTCAGGATTTATCCACCAAGGAGACAACAGTTTTTAAGAACCACCTTTTCCAAACCCTGCCTCTCTTTCAAGGATCTAGCTTCTGATTTCCCACAACAGCAGCTTCTAATCTGCCTGGTGGCCTTCCTGCTTCTTCTTTGGGCTGAAAATAGTTGTTGGGCAACAGGACTCAAACTTAGAAATGCCTCAGTGACTGCTTACCACCCAACTGCTCAATCTCTTCTCCTGTGACAGCTTTCCACCGGATTCACAAGGCTGCACTCCAGCATCTAATCATCGGCATGATCCCAGCTTCCTAGCTGTCCTGAGCAGAACCCCACTGTTCATGGGCTTTCCTTTGCACCCAACTGCCAGATTCAGAGAGCAGACAACTGCACTTCAGCTTCACTGACTTGACACCGCTCCTCATGGGCTTCTCTGAGCCCCAATCTCCCACATTCACAAAGCTAGCAACTTCCTGCTGCCTCCTCCACTCTGGACTAATCTGAGCTACCAATGCTCATCATGGGCTGCTGTTCACTAGCCCCTGAACTAACCTGTGACCTCTTAAATCTCCCAACAGGGTCAGCTCCCGCAAGGTCAAATGTATGAACCCTTGATACATTCTGTACCTTAAAGGCTATAATCTCCAGTCAACCAAAGTTCACACCCACAGGTGTTAATCCACAATGGCCTCCACACCAAAAATACACAAATTCTGAATCCCGCACAGGGACCAAATACACAAACTGTTTGCATTGTAATGCAGCATAGAATTCATATATAGTCCTTTGCAGTTCCCAGGTATCAATAAGTGCCAATGCCTCTTCAGAGGGACCACAGTCTCATGGATAGATTGAAGAATCTGGGTTGTTCTCCTTGGAGAAGATTGAGGGGAGCATTTAATGTCCTGAATGACATAGATAGAGTAGATAAGGAGAAGTACTATTCCAATTGGAGCAAGGGTTGAGAATCAAAGAACACAGATTTAAAGTGATTGGCAAAAGAACTCAAGGCAACATGAGTAAAAATATTTTTATGTAGCGAGTGGTTACGAACCGGAAGGTATGGCCTTGGAAAGATGGCAGATTGGAGACAGATGCAAACGTGTCTTTCAACAGGGAATTGGATCATTCCCTGAAGGGGAGAAAAAGGGTGACAGGGTGGCGGATATGAATAAGCTAAATGTCTCTCGGAGAGGCCCACACAGGATCGACAAGCCACATGGCTTCTTTCTGTGTTGTAGCCATTCTATAATTCTTTCCTGAGATATTTCTTTACACTGAGATCAGTTAAAATTTCCCCAGCTCCCCATCACATGCTTTTTTTTTCCATTCATGGGCTAGGCCAGCATTCATTACTCATCCCTTGTTCAGAGGGCATTTAAGAGCCATCCATATTGCTGTGGGTCTGGGGTCACATGCGGGCCAGACCAGGTAAGGATGACAGATTTCCTTTCCTAAAGGGGATTAGTGAACCAGATGGGTGTTTGCGACAATCGTCCAGATTTTTATTGGATTCAAATTCCATCATCTGCTGTGGTGGGATTTGAACCCAGGTCATTGCCCTGGATCTCTGGAATGCTAGTCCAGCTGTATGCTATACCACTATTGTCATCACCTCCCCTTCAAAAAGAGCCAGACCAATTCCCTCTCTGCCAGGTTGCTCTTTTGAAGCTTGTTTGTTTTGGTGAGGTAGGGGTTAAGGTGGAACAGAAATTTACTGTCTTGCTGTAGTGCCCCCTGACCTCTGAGTGCTTGATGTTAACACTGAGTACATTAAAACGAAAATTCTAATGTACTTAAATTCACACTTGAAGGCAAAAAAAAAAACACAGCCCAATTTAAAATTAAAACAGGCTTCCAGCTGGTCTAACAAAATAACTGCATCTGCAGAAATGTTGGTACACAATCACAGCCCGCCCCTTAATAGCAGGCATTTAACATAAGCATTCTCCGGTCTCACAGGACAAGGTCTATTTTATGATTTCCATTTAGTAACTAGATGCTGTTAGCTACTAATAATAGTTGCAATGTTTGTCTTTTGACCTTTTCCTAATTTTAATTGACTCACTTGATATGCACAGCGAGAGCAATAATTGTTTATTCATATTAGACAAGTCAATAATTACTGTTTGTCAATTCTCTATAATAACTGAGCAGCCACGGTCCAAGTGAAAGAGAAGCGGCTACCCTCTTGACACATCCAGCACAGGGATCAGTGGGTGAATAACATCCCACATTATTTCTGTAGATGTTAAATACGAGCTCTGCAACAGCCTGAGCTAAATAAGCAGGAGTAGAGCATTCACAGGGTGAAATTTTCTTAGCCAAAAAAGAGATGCCTTTTTTTCTTCATAATTAGCTACCTATGAATGAATTTGTGGGAATGAGCAGTTTTGAATCCTGCAATTTCTCAGAATACAATTCCATTAGCAAACCATTAATTATGAACAAAGGACAGTCGTTGTTCATTTCATCGTTCATTTCAACCTCCATCTTCCCTCAATTATCCCCAAGTGGAGAAATTTGGCAATGGTAGAAATGCAGGGGGGAAACATTTGGATCACCACCACCAGAGGTCCCATCCTATAGAGCCAGACCTTTAACTCCCAAAATGAACATTCAGGAAAGCATCCCCATCATGTAGGAGGATGTGGGGGATCACAAAATATATTGTCCACCAAGCCGCAACCTCTCCCTGAGGGACATTTCCTGGGGTTCTCGAGAGAGAGGGAGCCTTTGGAAAAGAAACACTCACAGCAAAGTCAGCCATATAGACGGGAGAGACCTCAGTTAGTTCCTCAAAGTAGGGAGTCACAAATCACGGGGAGGGAGATTCACAAAGCACACAGATTGCCACAATGCAGTTATATACTCATAAAACACCATGATTCTCAATTGTTTATGATCTTGGTCCCATCAAAACATTCCCACAGCTTCTCACTAACTAGAGATATTGGCTACAGAGAAAAAGAAATTCAGAAACCAGCCCAAGTCTTTGGGTAGGAAAGCTCAGCTCCCCACACCTAGGTTACCAGACATGTTTTTGGAAGGAGCTTTATTTTTTGTTAGCAATTTTATAATTGTGCACATTACTTCTCCTAGAATTACCTGTTGTCTGTGTATATTTAAGGATACAGTTGAAGCTCTCTTGATAAAACAATTAAAAATTTGTATGAAAGAGGCTGTCATTGTCTTTTTGGGAGGTTGACTTGTAGAGAGTTGGTCAGGATGGTTTTGTAGACCAGCTGCTCTTCTGTGGCAAGTGCCTAGAATGGAGTTTGGGGCCCAGATTTTGTGAATGGTAATGATGGCAAACTGTCAGCGTTCGATGTCATTACTCCACTATAACTGACAGCAACTTCAAGTGCCTGCAAAATGCACAAAATTACTCAGAACTCCAAAAGGTTGCTGTCAGTGATGCCACACTTCCTCCAGAGGAGGCACTGTTGAGGTTTCACAAATTGCATTCCCTAAGCCATCAGCGAATTGATGAAAACTTCCACTTTAAAGCTTTTAGTAAAAACCCTTGAAAAAATTTACACATTGTTCAATGAGGTTTTGAAAGGTGTACTAACTCCATAATTATTGCCACTCACCCATACTGGCCTGGAACATCCAAATTTATATTTGCAGGTCAAATTTTGCCATTAATGATAAAAGCTCCATGTATTTTTTACTCTTTTTTAAAAAAGTTTCTCTAGAGCATTTTTAACTTCCATCTTCATCGTTTATTTTGCCATCTGTAAATTTAAATTAAAAATTAAGATAACCAGTGCTTCCTGTGAGAATACCTCCATATAATTGGCTGCTTATCCTGCTTGCAGACATCACAGCTGCTGCATGCCTGGAGATCCCCTTGACTTGACGCCAGATTTAAGCTACCATTAGGAAAAGGGAAAGTCATGCCACAGAGCTTTCTTCAAGAAAAGTGGCGAGTGCCATTCCTTTGTCACTGACCACAAATTTCAACCCTTAAATGTTTAGCTGGTGAGGTGGAGCTGCGTTTTACCAGGCCAACGTTCATAGTCTCCCTGCATGGGAAATATTTAAATATGCACATCATGAAATCAAGTAGAGGCTAATTGCTAAGCTAATTCTTTGGATTGGTGTCAATTCTGAACCCCTAGTTCCTGCATTAGGGAGAGGCTAGATTATCAGGGTCAGAGAGAGGCATCAGAAAATAAACATCTTCTAAAAAAAATGTTGACATTTGAAGTGGGATGAATGCAGACTAAATAGCAGACTTTTATATAATAGTCTCTGATCATATGTAATCAAAACATACCATATGTAATCATACGTGATCATATGTAATCTTCATGCAAAGTTGGGTTAGAGAACAAAAAAAATTGGACTGAATTTAAAATAAAGTTGAAAAATTAAACAGGCATTAATAGGTCTATTTATATCCAAAATATCCTCGATCCTTAAAAGGAGTAAAATCTAGCAGCAGAGGAGATGATATTGTCACACTGCTGTACGAACCTGTCCGATGTTCGGTCAACTCCAGAGTAAATTTATCAAACTGCTCCAGTTACCCATGCAATTAAACTCAGGCATTTTGCTATGAAGCATTCAGTGGTTAGAGATGGTAGTCTGACCGAATACACACAATGAATAGCACAATAAATTTCAACCTAACAATTTGAAACCTGCTCCTTTGACTCGCAACATCCATTGTGGAAACTGCTGCCTCTATTTATCAATTTAGCTTCTGACTCGTTAATTTGCCTCAGGCCACTACCTCACAGCGGCTGAATAAATCAAATGTTGTTTCTGATCCTAATAGGATTCCCAATTTTTTTTCGACCAGTGTTTTATGGGTTGTAATCTGCAATTTTCGCCATTTTTCTGTCTAAGCAATAGAATCTCCTGCAATATACAAAGAGGCTACTTACGCAGTAATTAGAAATCATTGGTTATGGTGACTGAGTCAGTCAAATTCTGTTTTTTATTATCATATAGGAGTCTTACCACTGTTTTGCGTTCAAATCCTGTGTTTCCATGGTCTTTTCTGTGGAGCCCCAAGGTGAGTGGAGTTTCACCGACGACTAGGTGTGGGGTGCGGTGGGTTTAAATTACACCTGGGTCACGTCCTGAACCAGCAGTCGGTATAGAATGGCTGACAGAGGAAAACCTTCGGACAAAGTGGGGGAGGGTCTGAAGGAATCTCGTTAACTGCCCAGCAGAGAAAGAGTCAGGCAGGAAACAAAACCAAATGTAAGATATTGTAAAAAGTTTATTAGTCTGGTGATTTAAACCACATGCTGCTAGCTAAATGGAAAGAAAACATTGAAGAGCAGTAATGACCCGTATTGATCAGTTATACAAAGTACTAACAGCTGTAACACTTAAAAGACAGCCCTGCTCACTGGCATCATGCAACTGGTCAATTTTTTTTTAATATAATAAATGTTGCGTCTGTATAGCTTGATGAGGGAGGCAAAAAACTGCTACATACTCAGCGTCTCCTTTTTAAAATTTGTACTATGACACGATAGCTTAAAGCCATACAGGTAGCAACTAATGTAGCTAGGAGCTGCACAATTTTTACATCTCTTTGGCAACATTTACAATATATTCATCAGTAGTCTGAATGGTTTTACAAAAATAGTATAGAGATTGCAGTTTAACTGATTTTCTACACTATTCAATATCAAACGCGTAAAGGCGGAAACACTAAATACTGTGGACTGAATACTGTGAGGCATGTTCAATGGTACGACATTTGTACTGTGATGTGGGCAAAAGTTAGTGAGCAGCTTCGTCCAAGCACTTCTCGTCAGATGCCTGAGCAGATGAGGACTATAAGCGGATGGCATTATTTGCAAAATGTGGTTCATTACAAACGGAGCCCGAACAGTCTGCAGTGTCTATTTTCAATAAGCCTTCACAGTTGCTCTGCATTGGAGATATCAGGTTCCTCACTGTGGTAGGCCTGCGACATGTAGGGTCTCCTCCGTGTGATAAAACCTTCCCGTCAGTGGTAACCTTCCCCATGACTTTGGGCGCCACACCACATTTGCTTGCAGTGAAATCCTCGGAGTCCTGATTAAATACAGATCGGCTGGATAGGGAAGGGGTGCCCAAACTACATGGAGGAGACTTTGTGAATTGCACAGCAACTTTAACCACCACAGGTGTTGTAACAGTGCGTCCATATGTGCTAGCAGCCAAAACTTGCGATCAAATTGTCCAACAATTCAAAGCAATTAAAGTCATCGAGCGAAACATTCATTTGCGGTTCTTTTTCCTGTCAGGTCTTGTCCATTTGCTTTATTTTCCAAAAATAAAATAAAATTCCAGCCTTGGCCCATGTGTGCGTCATTCCCTTTCACCCTCCTCAAAACTGCCTGGAAGGAATTCAGGAAAAAGAGTTATTAGTGATGGCGCTTTCTGAGTACCAGTGGAATAGTCACAAACTCCTTCTTGATGTCCCAGAGTGTTTTTGCAATCAAATGTAGTCCCTGTTGCAAATGTAGGCAACAAAGCAGTCAATTTGTGCACAGCACTAACAGCAATGAGATAATGTCTGGGCAATTTCTTTTTAGGAGTCAGTTGATGGATAAATATTGGCCAGGATAGCTGGGGAGAAGTCACCCATTCTTCTTAGAAATATCATGGATTGATAATGTGTACATTTGCCTGAGTTTGCCACATGTGTGTCAATGGTCAAAATGGCCCATATTCACCTTTAACCAATCTGGAAGATCCCACACATGCGCAGGTTATGGAAATGGGTGTCACTACATGGGGAAGGCTGGGCTGGGCTGCACACATGTTGTTCACACAGAGTTTCTGCAGGCACGCTGGAGCTGCATCTCACCCTGAGCTTAATAAACAAGGAAAGCTGACCTCAGCTGGCTCCCTCAGATCAACTGATTTAAGTAAAGAGAACACTGAGCCAGGGATCAAGGAACTTGACTGATGCGTGCTGTATGTTTTACAATGCCTGGCTATGCTGCAAGAGGAAGATCTTGAAATCACGTTAAAAATTCAACGTTAAGTCAATAGCAGCTTTCCAGGGATTAAATTCCTGGATTTGGTAGAGTTTGGCAACTTAGGTCAGGAGTCAGAAGATTCGAACTGGACAACCTGAGACAATGAAAGGTACTGCTTCAGAATCTAGTGATTGAAGCATTTGAGATAGGAATTTACATTCGTGTGTTCTAAGAATACAGTAAATTCTTTAGGGAGAGAGGAGTTAGTTTGTTTGATGGGGCCACTGGTGAGTCACTGAATGGGGGGAGTGGTGGGTGGGGGGGGGGGGGGGGGGGGGGGGGGGGGGCAAAGCCCTAACATGTGCTGGGACTCACAGGAAACGAACTAGGGGACAGACAATAAGCTCCTGCACAAGCAAAAAAAAAATATAGCTTGTTCATCTCAAAACCAGAACCGTTCAGGATCAGAAGGCAGCAGAGGGAAAAGTTGTTAATAGGGGCAGTGCAGCATATTTTTATCATACAGAAATACAGAGCACAGCCATTAAACCCTCCAAGATTGGCCTGGGGTCTCCAGGAATTGAAGATCAATTTCCAGGACATTGCTGTGTGTAAACCCTGGTGAAAAACCATCGGGATGTTAAAAAAGGTTGTTTGTTTTAATTTTCTTTGAACGTTTCTCTTTACCAGATATAAAAATATTGAAAGCGGGAAGATAAAGGCTGTTTGGTTGACAGTCAAATATCATCCAGTTGAGAAATAAGTACTCTGAAGAAGAGTCACACGGACTCGAAACGTTAACTCTGTTTCTCTCGCTGCAGATGCTGTCAGACCTGCTGAGTTTTTCCATCATTTTCTATTTTTATTTCAGATTTCCAGCATCCTCAGTATTTTACTTTTATATATGGGTAATGAGACTTGTTGCTTTGCAACTGGCGAAGGTAGGTAGTACATCACAAAGATGGATGTGTTGGCCGACTAATGGCTGGAATGGGGGAGGGCATGTCATGTGATGGAACCTCCAGGAATACATTTGATCACAGTTGGCAAACCTATCTGGTATGCAGTCACAATTGTAAAATGAAGAAATGGCAGTGCAGAACCACCCTTCTTAATGCTTATTTTTTGGAGAAGGATTACACGTCATTGATGAAATCTCCCAACGTTGTTCACTTTGCAAAACTGTCATCCTGCTTTTGTAGCAAAGTCGATTAAAAGAGCTTTCGCTTACCTCCGACTGACTCAATCTCTGAGTCCAATACATGTGTAATTGAGAACCTAGAGACAGTGGCAGGTGAGACGGTGAAACGGGAGAATCGTGTTTTCTGCACCTGATTTTGCTCTGGGCCTGAGGGAACAGCACTGGAAGCAGCTTCAGATGCCAAAGAGGAACCTTCAGTTACTAAGGATGACTTTACTGGCACCAAAGGAAAGTCATCATCCCACTCAAAGCCTCCACCTGTGATGCATATTGAAACACAAGAGAGAAGGTAAATAGAGGTTGATAATTAATTATTTGTACTGAAAAGCAAATACTTTTATACTCATAATTACAACCATCTGATGGAACCAACTCATTCAAAAGGTCAATTTACATAATTGGCTGACCCTTGATAACTATTTATTCTTCTTACATAGTCCATGTAATGAATTAGGACTTTATAAAGGAAAGATTTTCTGCTTGAGCACCCTGGAAGTGTGCAGTACTAAATCAGGCACACAGTATACGATTTCCTGATGTATGCTCCTGGTGGGATATGCTGGGATCGCACACGTGAAAACTGTGGCCATGCATGAACAGAAGGAAGAAAAGGCCAAGGGTCCCAGGAGGATACTGTTGTGACAAACACATTTTCAACATTTGAATGCTTGCTGTAATAAACAAAACCCAACAGATGGCAGTCATAAGCAGACCATGGCACAGATATGTGCAGGATGCGATTGCAGCGAGAGAGATTTAACAGTGGGAAGATTAGGCAGATGCTGCTGTAATAATAAATCTGAGTCACAATTGGTGTGTTGTCTCCCAGATATAACATACCTTACAGAATTCTTTTAAGAACTGCAGAAGGAATAGTTAAGGGAAGGCAGTGGATGTGGTTTATGTGGACTTCAGAAAGCATTTGATAAGGCACTGCACCAGAGAATAAAGGAGAGCACAGAAATGAGGAGAATTTCTTCACACTGGCAGTGAGATTGCTAGAAGGCGGAAGGCAGGTTCTCCAGATTGGAAAAGTGTTGGCGCCGATGTTATTTACTCTTGACATAAGTGATCTGGGCTCAGAAATTAAAGGAACAGTATTGACATTTTCTTATGACATTAAATTGGGAGGTATTGGGAATTGTCCCAAAGAATCTGAAAGATTGCTGGAGGTGGATGAACAGGATTGGCAGATACAGAACAATGCAGAAAAATGAAAGATGTCTTTGTATTATGAAATTAAGAATAAAGGAAAAATACCTTAAATGGTAAGATTTTAACTGGAGCAGATGATCAGAAAGACATTGACATGGAGGTATACAAATATATGGTAATACAAAACACGCATTTAGATAGCCCCTTTAATCTAGTAAAACATACCAAGGCACTTCACAGCATTGTTATCAAACAAAAATTGACACTAAGCTACATAAGGAGATATTGCAACAGGTGACCAAAAGCTTGGATGAAGAGGTAGGTTTTAAGAAGCGTCTTATGGGAAGAGAGGGAGATGCCGAGGTTTACAGAGGGAATTCCAGAGCTTACGGTCTCAAGAGCTGAAGGCATGGCCACCAATGGTGTCGCGATAAAACCCGGGGATGCGCAAGAGGCCGGAATTAGAGGCGGGTAGAGATTTTGGAGAGTTGGAGGTCTGGAGGAGATGAATGAGATGGGGATGGGGGTTGAGGCCATGGAGAGATTTGAAAACAGGGATGAAAATTTTAAAACTGATATTTTGCCAGGCTGGGAGTCAATATGGGTCAGTGAGCACCAGGCTGTTGGGTGCACAGAACTTGGTGCAAGTTAGAAGAAGAGCAGCAGAGTTTTGGATGAGCTCAAGTTTACAGAGGGCAAAAGCCCATAAAAAAAGGCAAACAAGGTCAGTGTGACTTGTGTCGAGAGTCACAGGACATAAGAAATGAATGGAATAAAACTTTGAATTTGTACAAGATGATGATTAGGTTGGAGTTGCAGCCCAGAACATCAGCCTGACAAGCAATTCTCTTATAGTTGTGAAGGTTTACGACGTGATTGTGATAGATTGCGTTGATAGACTGATTGGAGCTATAGCAAATGAAAATGAAAGGGGAGGTTAGTAAAAAAATTCCTTATGCAGAGGGTTGTTAGAATGTAGAATTATCCATCATAACCCCTTGTTGAAGTAAAATCCATAAACACTTTTAAATTAGATTGTTGGTTGAAAGAAGTGGGACATTAAAATGGAGCAAGAAAGTGGGATTAGACTGAATGGGCCAAATGATGTGTTTCTGTGAGCGGATGAGAACTGAACATTATAATTGTAAAAACAAAAAACAAAAAACTGCGGATGCTGGAAATCCAAAACAAAAACAGAATTACCTGGAAAATTACCTGGACCCTTCTGAAGGGTCATGAGGACTCGAAACATCAACTCTTTTCTTCTCCGCCGATGCTGCCAGACCTGCTGAGTTTTTCCAGGTAATTCTGTTTTTATTATAATTGTAAACATACTTATGCATAAACATCGATACGCAGAGAAACTATGAGGTAAATCTTTCTCTGATCAATCGGCATTATAAATGTGTTTAGGGTCCAACTGGTAAATGAACAGAGGAAATCTTTGCTAATATTTACGATGGTGCTGTACATACTTGCTCCAACCTCCCAGATGATATACAGTATCTATCAGGTAATGTCTGATAAAATCTTCTAACAACCATGAAGCAGAATTGGATTTTTTTCAATCTGCAGCATTTTGTGAATATGTTAATTGTACTGGAAACAGTAAATTCAGATTACTTTCTTCAGAGAAGTTCCCATCCGACGAATTGTTGGAAGTATTCTGCCTCTCCGTTGCCGTGGAGACGCTGGTGCTTTTGTTTTGCGAGTGTTCAGGATGGTATTGAAATGCTGGGTCAACTTCTGGAATGTTCTGCTCACTCAGTTCACCCGTTGGACTTTCCTGGAATAAAGTAATAACACATTTGAGTATAGTTCCACACATTTGCTAGTGTCTGGAGAGAGCACTGGGAGGATGTGAGTGAAAGGCTGGAAGACAGCTGGAGTTAGCACTGAATGGAGACCTGTGGGAGGGAACAAATGGGAGAGCAGAGAGGAGCTGGGCACAGCATCAGAGGGCAAGGAGAGTGGAGTTACCAGCAGGTGCATCTGCACATCTTTGATCTGTTGTGAATGTGCCTGTTCTACACCAAGCTTTTGGACGCCAACCTTAAGATGGGCTCGGTCCTGAGTGTGGGCAGTTTGTGTTGCTATCTGCTAGTGGGGGAATGTTTACCCAAGGTGTAGGCTATTGATTTTGTGTTCATTTGGGGGAGCAGGATTGGAAAGTGGAATAGGGAGGGAATGGTACTTTTCAGTGAATTATTAATTGTTAATGCATTAATCAGACAGTGTTTATTTCCAGGACTATATAATGCCCAGACATTGACACCTTGTGAGACTGCAATTGGGTAGTTTTGTAACCAAGGCATAACAGAGGTGGTCTGATTAATGGTACTGCACTAATAGACAGAAGAGATTGACTACATATATTTTCTATGGCCGGGGAAACAGTTATAGTTCAATGTTGAGGTTAACAGTCCATTCAACAGCTTCAGCTGACACAGTGTGAATGGTTGTGATGCCACCAGGAATGGACACCTCAGGGCAGATGCTCCGTATGTGGGAGATGGTCTGGTTTGGATGACCAGAGTTACAATTTGAGCTGTTCCTCATGTTCCACTAGTGGAAGTGGTCACATTTTCCCTGGCCGGTCCTCCAGTGGTTGAGAATTGTCCAGATTTTTTGTGGAAGGTTGAAACCTGGGACTTCACCACTAGGGTCAGTTACCAGGTTGCAGTCGGTGATGTCTGAAGTGAGCCAGGACGTTCGCCATCGAGAGGTGCGGCTGGCATCCATTTGTGGGTGTGTTTCAGAAGGGGCTGTGAGGTTTCAGACAGGTGCATGGGTTTTCTTTTTGAGGTCCTATGTCAGTGGGAGTACTGTCAGCTGGTGTTATTCTTTGAGGAGGCTGTTTTTCCCTGTGGACATCAGGAGGTTCAAATGCCTGTTTACACAGGGAGGAGACAGCAACCTTCATGTGGTTCCCCCTGTTAAAGCAGGTTTTCCAATTTGAAAGCCTACAAACTAATCCTGTCAAGAAGATGACTGAACCCAGGCCACGAGGATCCAGGTCCAAGCACTAAAAACCTACTGGAAAATGCTATTGCCTCTGAGATCCAATTAGTTGAAGCTTAGAAATGTGATTGGCTGAAGGGACAGTCATTTCCCCTTCTGCCCTCAGAAGTATTTCTACAGTATTGCAAGTCATAAACTACACAACCAAAAGGACACACATGTACAGAGATGCAAGATTCTTAAAATAATACAGGTTGTTTGCATTTAAAATACCTGCAATAAAATAGTACAATGCTTAAATGTCCAGCGACAGCACAAACTGCAAAATGAAATCTATGCTTTAATGTTGCACAATGTTAAATAAGTCCTACTATAACACGTTGAAATTTAAATGAACAAAATCAGTTTCGAACTTCTATGACTGCACATGCATTAATGGCATTAATTATCAGTGCTGAATAGCTGAAGGATCATGATCAAGGTTACAAGATTAAACGTAGGCGATTTAGAAAAAGACAGGAGAAACCACTTTACACAGAGATTGTGAGCTTGGGAAATTTACTTTCAGTGCTAGCATTGAGGTAGAAATGATGCCAACATTTAAGTTTAGGCTGGAAAAGTGGCTGAAGGGGTATGGGAACACGGTGGGCAAATGCGATTGGAACAATTTGCTTGTGTGGAGGGTAAATGCTAGCAAAACCTGTTGGGCCAAATGGCCTGAATCCGTGTTGCAACCTGTGTATTTCGTTGCTTTTGTATTATTTCATCCAATTTCTGAATAAGAAAAGTGCCAAAACAGAGATGAGCGCCAATACCGAAGATGTATTAGGCTATTCAGATCTGTCATCACTTTAATATTCTGTTGATTCAATAAATGCTACAATCAATAGCACAGTAGAAGGTTACCCGGAGCAAAGTATTGAACACTTGGAACAAAGTGAATCCTTTAATCAATTTAACTATGGAATCAAATACGACAACACAATTGTAGATGTTGCAAATGAATATTGTAAATTATTAATACTCTCTAATAATGGTGCCAATTATATAACTTTACCAAATGTCACTGTTGTCTCTGGAGATGCAAACAAGCCACAGCCATGGTTTCACTTACTTGCTGAAGTATTGAGGCAGTCAGTGAGTACGTTAAACAGGAGCTTCAGACAGGATGCATATGTGTGTCTGTCTGATGACACATGTCAAAGGAAGTATTGTTTCAGATCTGCATTGTTTTAAAGAGTGAATTCATCACACCACCATATTAAACAGTAAGAATTTAACAGCCATGTCAAAGAATTAAGAAGTACATTTCTCAGTTTCAATACATATGAACTAGAAAAAGGCAGAATTCCAGAAACATCTAATTTAGTTTCATCCTCATATTCTGATTCCACTCTCCACACCATTCACCAAATTTACTGATGATGCTAAAGCTTGGAGGTTTGGCAGGCCCTATATGGGACCATGAAAGAGTTCAGGAGGATATGGATAGGTCAGAAGAATGGGCAGATAGGTGGCAGATACAATTTAATCTGGAGACGTGTGAGCCAGTACACCTGGAAGGGAAAAACAATCAATGGGAATAAACCCAATGGCAAGACGCTGTAAGGTGTGGATGGTAGAGAAGCCTCAGCATTCAACTACAAAACTGTTCATCGCACTTGCCTTTTACAAATAGGAGCACAGAAACCAAGAGGTAATGATAAATTTGTATAATCTGTGCTTAGGCCATACAACATTGCACAGCTTTTGGAGCCCATAATAGAAAGGAGGTTGAAGCTACAGAAAACATACATCATAGGTTCCCCAGAACGATCCCAGATAAAAAAAACTATGCTGATGAGGAAAGGGGCTTAAGATAGCGGGACTATTTTCCCCTCCAAATTCTCAATCCCACCAACACTGCCTTTACTTTATCCATTTCCTTACGGTTTTGCCTGGTTCACATATTCCCACTTTCCTGACCTCTGATCACAGCTATTTCTTTTTGCCCACTGGATCTGATTTACTTTCTTTGAGTTCTTGCGAATGCTCGCCTGCCATAGATTTTACACAGGCGCGGAGCCTGGATAAACGAGCACCGAGGAGGCATTGAGACTTCACACAGGGGAAAGGACCTAAAGAGAAAAGCTCTCCTGTTACGCATGGAAGACTCATCTCTGGAGAAGGAGAAAAGGACTTGCTCCATGCCTGCAGCAAGGGGGGGGCAGGTCTGCATTGGGAATCTTATAGAAGATATGGGCAGGTTTTGGGATTTTCTTTCAAAACTGTTACAATTTGTCTTCATATGTTAAAAGTTGTATTTTAAGGGATAAACATTAATTAGGGCAATAGGAGAACCATCACCCTCAAATACTGTCATGTGTCCCGCCTGTGCAGTCAGATAAGGATAGTATCACCAACAATTCAGTACTTTCTCAGCACTGCACTGATGGCATGTTGGCATCTCAGAATTGGGGCTTAAACCATACCAAAACCAGACACCCTAATGGAAGAGGAGGCAATTATCAGGAGTCATATTAATCTTCCATTAATTGGTTTGTCAGAATTATTAGTGCCCCTTCGACTCTGAGGGGGACTAGCATTGCACTCACGGGCAGAGACCTGAAAATCCAACACTCCTGTTGCACATATGTGGAGTGACGAGGAACAGTAGATGGGAAGTCCCAACTCATGTCTGGGAGATAAGCATCTGAAGCCATTTGGTCCACCTAGCTCATCTGTCCAGAGAAATTACAGCACCCATCTGCCTTTTAAATGACTGGTAAGATTTTGCTTCTACTACCTTACTCAGAAAACTATACCAAGTATTAATCAAGGTTTGATGAAGAGCTTTTTGGTATCAGTCTTGTATTGAGTTTTATACCCACAAGTCCCTTGTCTTAAAGTTGTGGTTTATCTTGAAATTGTGCCTTGGATTAGCCTTTTCTATTCCACTTAGTATCTTACATACAGATAGACTTTAAATTGTCCTTGATGGCTGATTAGATAACTTACTATCTAAGCTGGTGCATCAATCTATTAAACTAGAAAGAAATGTTTTCAGGACCCTCCCTACCTGGTCAAAAAGATAGACAGTGACATCATCATAGAATGACACCGCTTTTTTCTTTCGGTCAAGATCATCACAGAAGGTCTCGCACACCAAATTAGGTAACTTTAGAAGGCTCCTCAGGTTCTTCCCATCATCTTTCTCTGTTACAATAATGGGAACAGCGGGAATTTCTTCCTCGCTCTCTTCACTGTGTTCCTGAATGTTATAGATGCCAAGTTCCTCATCGGAGTCATCACTTTCATCATCATCCTCATCTTCTTCATCTCCTTCTTCCCCATCGAAAGCCTGTCGGGATTCTTTCTTAATACCTAATAAAGGAAGCTCTAATGACAACTGAACTGACTGTATTTTGGGAACAATGCAGCTCTCCAGCTTTTCCTCAACGTTCAAAGAATACGGCTGGAATTTCCTCATCTCAACATCAGTGCATTGAAGTCCAACTGTGTCGCTACCTTGTTCAGATAACTGCTCTTCCAGTATTAATTCTGTCCCATCAAAGATGCAGCCTGATGTTTTGTGAAGGCACCCTTTCTTACGTAAAGATACCTGCTTCTTTACAAGAAGAGTTTCTGAATTATAACTGCTTTGAACAAATCCATCCTTGTCCTTCGAATTGGAGCAACCCGCTTCTTCTAATATCTGTCTACAAACTAAATAGTCAGCTTGAACTGCTTTTTTCCCATTCCCAATTTCTAAGTCCTGATCATGAAATCTCTCATTTGTTACAGGAACACTTAACTCTGTTGTTTTCTCGGTTTCTGCTTCTGTCAATACGACTGCATCTGGATGATCAAATATTGGGTCTATTTCTTTCTCAATGAGAATGGAAACTTCAGCAGAGAAACCCTTTTTGCTGCTCACTAAGCCCTCTGCAGGATCATCGTGTAACCTTTGGATCAAATTGCAATGCTCTAAATTTCTACCTGCACTTTTTAGGCTTTCATTTTGCTTCAGGACAGCGCTGTTCTGCTCTGAGCAACTCAGATGCACACAGTCATTCTGTTGTAGAGGAATGTTGGCAAGGTGTTCTTTATTTAGTTCCATTAGATCAATCTCACCTTGGGCAGGATCATCTTTCTCTGAATCTAAGGTTTGATATCTTTCTGACTCAGCGTCATAATCCGAGAAATACGCTGAGTCCCTGTAGGGATTTTTTTCATCAATGGCCTGTGGTTCAGAGTCCTGTGACATTTCCGCATCATCACTACCCACCTTCATCACAGTAACATTATTGGGTTTGCCTATTTTGGTGAACAGCTCAGGGTCCTTCTGTTCAACTGGCTCCTTCAAAACAAATTCAGGGGATTCAAAATTCTCTGTGTCATAGCCACTGTCTGCAGCCTTCGGTTGGAGGGATGAATAATATGATGTTGGACTATACATTTCACAGGAACTAGTTGTAGATGGGATGTCAAGTGACTCGAGTGAATCTGGTGTCCCCACTAGTTTCTGCAGAGATTTGTGAGAGAGAACAATGTCACTATTTTCATAGTCCTGGGTTAAATCCGTAAATATTCCGGAAGTGTTATCTGTTTCATCTTCATCACTGCACACATCAGTTTCAGCAAAGCTTACACTGGAAAGGGTCTTTATTGGAGAGCTGTCAGGGTCTTTAGATTCTACACCAGATGAGGTGCAATTTTCACTTTTATCAACTGTTTCAAACTGGGAACAGTTTGTCAAATCCCTCACTGCAGTTTGCACTTCGTATGTATCATCGGTCATTTCCAGTTCTGAATGAATGATATTGCTATCTTTAACTTCTACTTCAATCTTCAATTGGGTTGGACTATGAACCTCTTCTCTATCAATCTTTAACTGATTAGTCTCTTGAACAATGACTTCCAATTGATCATTAATACTGGCCACGTCTGCATCTCGGCCAGGTAAACTAGTTTCACCACCCTCAGGTTGGGTCCTGGCTTTGCCATAGTCACCAAGGGCACAACTCTTCACGGTCATGCCAAGTAAAGGGTCGACTAGTTCTTCACTCCTTGAAGCTTGCAATCTATCAGAAATGAGAATCCGACTTTCCTCTTGCTGGGTCACTCTATATAAAGTGTTAAAAAGCCCATCTTTCTCTTCAGTAATGGAGAGTGACTGTTCAAAACTTTGACTGTCCTGATCAACTTCTTTGTACTTTGCCTTCCTGTTGCAGTTCCCATTCTCTGCTTCAACAGAATGACCCAATCTAGAGTTGTGTGTATCAGTTGTATGGGAAGAGAGTGGAGTGACATTTCCCAGCTTGGACAAGTCTAGTTCTGAAAATTCTGTTTGGAGCCTTCCATGAAAGAATTCAGTGCTATTATCTTCCTGCTCCTGCAACTGTTTTGCTAAATCCACCCTGTTATTATTTAAGAAACTACTGGATTCCCATGATTTTATCTCAGGTGTCAATAAGTTTTCATCTTCAGTTAACAATGTGCTTGTGGATGATGCTGTAACCTTTTTGGATGGCATGTTTGCTTGTGAAGGGTCACTGATTGCAAGAGTCTTCATGGTGTCCAAATCATCGATTGAATGTAATGTTGTATTTACAAATTGTGCAGAATATTTAAACTCTTCAGCAGCAGGTACTTGACATGTTTTATTTGATCCAGTTTCATCCAGTTCATCATAAGAAGTTACAAGCAATGAACAGGAATCCCTGAAGGAACTAGTTACCAAAGGAGATATTCCCAAAGGGTTCTCACTACTATTTTCTCCAGGAGTCTGTATTTTCCAATCATTACTATTTTCAGAGTAATTCTCTAACAAATATTGATTAGCATCATCCACTGTGAAATGTTCATAGTATGTTTGGCTCTTATTCTTGCTAAAATATTGGCTGTCTTCCCAGGAATCTTGGGTTGTTGATGATACCTGCCCCAAAAGAGGTTCCATGGTCAAGGAGATGGTTGGGCTGTTCTCACAATCATCTATGCTGTCCCTTCCTTGTAATTCTTGCCAGGACGAAGACTCCACCTGCAAGTTTGCATCATAATCAGGGCTATAGGAACACATCGTATAGTCCAGATCCATATTGCATTCAGTTGGTTCCTCAATACGTATGTAGTATTCCCCAGTTACTGAAGGGCTGTGCGCACTAATAACTGGCACAACGCCTGGTGGCTGCAGGTTCTGTGGAATGTTAGACTGTTGCTTAGATTCATAGAAGGAGTTTGAGGAGACAGGGGAAACACTCAAACTTAGCCTTCCTGACGCACTGTTTGGAAAGTAGATCTCCTGATACTGGGCACTGCCATGGCCCAGGCTTGCAGAAGATGGCGGAAAATTATCCATCTGTGTGTGGTCCCACTTATATTCAAAGTTAAGGCCTTGGCTCGTCTCAGTTACTGTCAACACATCATCCACTTCAGTATGAAACCCATCTGTTCCAAACTGCTCCAGGAGTGGAAAGGACGAGACTTCAGCTGTATGGCTGGTGCTTGAGCCACTTGGTTTCATTGCATTCCAGCGTTTTTCAAACTCTTCCTCGGCCTCACTGGATGCTTTTGCACAAAGATAACTGAGGAGCAGATGGACTTCATCTGCTGTGGGTCTTTGCTCTGGTTGCAGCCAACAGAACTGCATCACCTCGTACCTGTAACCAACACAAGAGGTTTAAGGAGTAGTTTTGGTATGGTGATATGATTAAGTATATATGCATTTCTGCAAAGAAGATCATTTGTTTAAAGATGGGAATTAATGTATAATTTTGAAAAAGCAAAGAGTGGCACAAAATAATTGTAACAGAATCCATTTGAGTTAGAGCATAATTATAATTTACAGCAGCTTATCGATAAGTTACAAGTAATTGTGGTTTATGATAATTGCACAAAGACATGGCTGATAGACTTCTAATACTAATTATAATTACTTGATGTTTTCAGTGAATGACAGTGATTTATAAAGGTGATGGTTGTATGCTGGAATTTGTATTAAATTAAGATTAGTCTGGACTCATATTACAAAGTAATTATCATTGTGTAACGGATAGAAGGCTAATGGTTACTAAGGAGATCCTGAATCACCAAAACATTATATGTGCAAATTGCGAAGACATTGACTTACCATCGGTCAGACAGTGGCAGGTTCAGCAGGGGTTTTGGCAGTTTCAGTTGCTGCTCTTTAATAGCATACGTAAGCACCTCCTTATCGGAGCACCGGTGATAAGGCTGGTTACCAAACTCAAACAGTTCCCATAAAGTTACACCCAGCGACCTGTATATAATAAAGAACTAGAGAATGAAAACAATTCATAACCAAAGGAAGGGCAGCTGCTGCCAACTGCAACTCTCACAAATCCCAAAGTTGTCCACAGACAAATGTTCACTTTCAACCAAGAACTTCCATTCACAAGATGTGGGCATCGATGGCAAGGCTGACACTTATTACCCATCAGAATTTGGTGGCAACTGAGTTGCATGTTTGATGGACCTGGCCAAAAACAAATTACTTGCCCTTCCTACAGTTATCAGTTGCCATTGAACCAAGGACTCAAGCATACGTTAATACATGGAGACAATATTGTACCAAAACCGAAGATTGGAATGTTACTTGGAAACATATATCTAGCCTGAGCCACACAGCAACACAGGACTAATATTCACAGCTCTTGATGGTGGAATAATTCAGCTGTTCAAGTGGTTAAAGCTCTCCAATCATTGGTAAACTATTTATGTGTGACTGTATAAGAGATAAGGGGCTAGTTGATACTCTCCATATCCTAGTTTTCAATGTACTTGGACAGGTATTTTGGCATTCAATTTTGGGTGGTAGGTTGTGGAACATTTTTTACAGAAGTGGTCACTTGTTTTTAATATTTAATCAATAGCCTTTACATAATAATTAATCGCACACAAAGTAGTGTAGAGATGTTTTTGTGTATGCTTGCGATACACAAGGGATAGGAATTTATCTGAAACTACAATTAAACTGAGGGAGGAAAGCTCTTTATTTGCTAAGTTCTTCTCCAAAAAACATCTCAAGAGTCTTAATATCCCCAATCTGTGCATATATTTTTCCTGCTTTAGGTTTCTCTTTCTCTCACATTTATGATTTCTCCCTCAGATAACTGCTATGGTCTTTAGCCACTTATTACAAGCACAGCCTTATCATTGAATACAAGATTGCCAATATTTAGAGGGGTTGCAGACATATCCATAACGTTGTCACTGCATCTTGTCATCAGCTGAGAACAGCAATTGACTCCCGTTGTGATTTTGTTTCCTGCGAGATCAAGGGCCCCATTGAGATGACCATATAGTGGACCAGCTAACAACCCAAAATACCAACCCTAAGCAACAGCACAGGTCAAAAGCCCAGTAAGGCTTGGACTGAGATCTGGGTCCCTAGCTTTAGAGTCTGAGCCAATGAGTTAGCTCAGGAAAAAAAAGACATTCACTTTTGTCTTAATTCCTCCTCAACCACTTAACTTCTAATTTCATTTTTTTTTTACAGGCAAACTCATGATTCTCAAGGTAAGTGGAATATTGTGCCCATTGCCAACTTCACTTTGAGATGAGATCAAGCACAGGTTGGATATGGCTCCTCCTATTCTGCTCTATCAATTCACTCAACTGCGTCAGAGGAATGCTTCCCAAAACATCAGAGTGCCATCTTATCTCCAAACAAACAATCTTCATGACAGTTTTGAATTAAATTGCTCCTGTTAATACTGAGCAGGCAATTATAAAAATGATGGCTGGTTCATGATCTTACTGTCAGGATGAGGGAGTTGGCTTTTAGCAACATAAACATGGGAGACATGAACATCATCTACCTTGACACAAACTGCAGAATTGCTGATTGTGAAAGCATCTTCAGATAGGACTACCTTCTTATCCTCTAATCAATGATGCTGTCCATTTCCCTTTGGCCTTTAGATTCATAGAGAGGCTGTCAGCTTACTGTCAAATCACTAGCACGGATTAATATTTGGTCACTAAAAGGTGACAACTGAACTTACTTTTTGTACCTTTCCATTACAGTCTAGACTGGAACACACCGAAAATATGAATCCCATTACAGGTTATGGAGAATAAAAGAAAATATAAATCATTGAAACCAAAGTTTGACACTTCATAAATGAATGAATTTGTCCGTAATGATTGCCTCTTCTCCAGGACTCCAGCATGAACATTAAATAAACAGAGGCAATTAAGTTGCAAGAGAGATTTGGCTGTGATAATGATGTATGAGCTAGTAATGGATGTGCTGATCAGACAGCATGATATCTTCTTCTTATCACCAAGATAATTGAAATTTATCACTTTATTTTGTACAAATCAGTAGTTTCAAGGAAATTGTTGTAAGGATCTACAGAATACAGAATTTATTTTGCTCCAAGCCTAATGCTTCATTCGTCAGCTTGTCTCTGACAAGATATCAAATCTTCTTCCGTCCTATTGTTACTTGTGCATTCTCTAAGCATTATTTTCAGTGTCTATTCTTTCTATTTTTTATTTATTCATGGGGATGTGGGCGTCGCTGGCTGGGTCAGCATTTATCGTCCACCCCTAATTGTCCCTTGAGAAGGTGGTGGTGAGCTGCCTTCATGAGCCCCTGCAGTCCCTGTGGTGTAGGTGCACCCACTGTGCTGCTAGGGAGGGAGCTCCAGGATTTTGACCCAACGACAGTGAAGGAACGGTTCTAAGTCAGGATGGCTTGTGTCTTAGAGGGGAACTTGCAGGTGGTGGTGTTCCCATGTGTGTGCAGCCCTTGTCTTTCTGAGTGGTAAAGGTCCTGGGTTTGAAAGGTGCTGCCAAAGGAGCTTTGGTGAGTTGCAGCAGTGCATCTTGTAGATAATACACACTGTGCATCAGTGGTCGAGGGAGTGAATGTTGAAGGTGGCAGATCAAGCGGGCTGAATTTGTCCTGGATGGTATAGAGCTCCTTGAGCGCTGTTGGAGCTGCATTCATTCCAGATTTAAGATCTTAAACCGTGCTTGTTTATATGGATGCTAAAGATTCCACAGCTAACATTCATCCCACAACCACCACAAACGACAGATTACCTGATCAATTGACCATTTGCTGTTTGTGGGATCTTGCAGAGGACATTTGGCTGCCTCAATGCCCACATAATAGAAAAAGGAGTTGGCCATTCAGCCCCTCATTTTTATTCTATTGGACCTGTACCTCAACTGCATTCACAGATCTTTGCCCCATATCCCACCACAATTTAACCTAACAAAAGTCTATCGATCACAGTCTTGTGGTCAAAAGGTTTTTGTTAGGTGACTTTATCGGAGGATGTGGAGAAATGAAGTGACAAAACTTGGAAAGCAAATTTCCTGGCTGTGAAATGGAACAAACTGAGAAGGTGAAAAACGTTCGATAAATGAGAAGGTGCTTTCTTTGCAATCCTCTGTGTGAAATAAGTGACTAGTCCTCAATGGGAGTGAGTCCTATGCACAAGATTACTGACAACTTTTCACAAAGTGGCACCAAATTGGCAATTCCACTTGGTGAGGCCTCAAGAATGGTTCATGGTGGGAAATTAAATATTACAATGACGCTACGGGAAGTTCCCTTCCATTATTGATATAACCGGTAGATTTAGAATGACAGTCAGATAGTTTGGTGGGAAAATGGTAAGTTTCTCCAGTACTGGGATTTCTTTATTTGGAGGAAGACCTTCAAAATTCTTCAAAAATACAGATTAGCTTTCAAAATGCACGAAAATGAGTTCCATTTCTATGTCCTGCTCTATGGTTACTGAGATACTGATACTGTCATTCTCGCCACTTGCTCACCAGATATTACTAATCTTGGTTTGATCCACCACCAGCAGATTCCCATGAACATCATCGATAAGCTCAGGTGCAATCCAGCGGAGTGGAATCCAGAGCTGGTCAGGAGTTACAAAGTAATCTTTCTGTTAAAAATATTAGAAAGACAGTGTTCATATCACTCAGCTCCCAAAGAATCTCCACACCAACGTTTGACAACAAGTGACATTATATGGGAATATTGGTCATTTTTGATTAGATGCCACAACCTAACTGAGCTCTTTCCTTTCCAGTTTCTGTTTGATTGGTAAATTTGAAACACAGGATGAACAAGGTTGTAATTATTGTACACATCATCATTGGAAAGTTAACAGGCCATGATGGTGCTCACGGAAATGTCAGAGAAGAACTTTCACCTCTAACTCTGCACATCATTGCTCTCTTTCAGCTCAATGGAATCAAGGCATTGGGGATAGGGCAGGAATGTGGAGGTTGAGGTGGAAGACCTTCCATGACTTTGTTGAATGTCTCGAGGGACCATACAGCCTACTCCAGCTCTTATTTCCTATGCTCCCCGTTTAGGAAATTTTGCTTTCCTTTCTCACTTGTGCTTCTTTTTTTTAATATTTTATCAGTTTCACCCTTAGCTTCCCCTGGATTGTTCTTGCAATTCTTTGTTCTTATCCATCTCTCTTGCAGCAGGCCCGTGGAATCTAAATTAATGTACGGTGAGGAGCTGAAGTTCTCAAGACATCGCCAAGCAGGAAAGGGCAGAGGTTTGTTTAAATTAGGCCGTACCAGCACTCACAATGGCCATGGTGGGGCTACGCCAAGGTTCAATGTCCCACAAGAATCACACAATACCGAGCGGCAGTTCGATCAGCAACGTACATTCCCTCCCCCCTCACCTAACTACTGCCACTGAGATGACCTCAGGTAAAGGCCATTCAGGCAGATGTATTTTTGTAACCTCGTAGCGTGACACTAACATGTTATTTGACACTTTGCCATCATTGTTAAGAGAAGTGAACTGGTTACACTGCCCTCCATGAAAATGTACCAAGGTACCAATTTTATGTCATATTCCTGCGAGACCCTAATTGTAATCACCTACTAACGCTCGGAGAACCGAACTCTTTTCATGCGTCTTTCTAACCCTCGAAGATAACCCAGTCCTGGTCACCTTATTTTAATTCAACAACTGTAACCTACCAACTAGAGCTGGGTACTAAAAAAGAACCATCTTACATCACAAAGTGTAACATCACGCCCTCAGAAAATGAATTCCAATCACAGAATCTTTAATAGTCGTTCAAAATTCTGACCTCACAGACCATGGCATCACAACTCTGTAACGTGTGATTGTTATGGGGCACTGGGCCTTGGCCAAGTCCCTACCACGGCCATTGCTAGTGCTGGCACACCTGCCCTTTCCAGTGATGAGGAACGTTTGAGGTGCAAATCTTTGATTGAACATTTTTCGGCCCTTTTTGGTTAGCTCAGCTGGCTAGATGGCTAGAATGTGATGCAGAATAGTTACAATAGCACAAGTTCAATCCTTGTACTGGCTATGGTAGTTCATGGGGGCACTGCCTCCCTATGTTGTCCTAAGCTTGATGTGGAGTGGTGCCCCTCAAGTTATACAACCAATTGTCTCTCTCTCTCTCTCTCTCTAGGAGAGACATACCTATGGTCCCTGCTGGACTACAGCTAATTACATTCCATTTTTCCTGTATGCTTTTGTCTACAATGAGGACAATCTTGGTCAGCCTTAGTTACAAATCTTTTATAAGTACGGTTTAAAGAAGAGTCAAGTGCGAACATACGAATTAGGAGCAGGAGTGGGCCACTCGGCCCCTCAAGCCTGTTCTGCCATTCAGTAAGATCGTGGTTGATTTGATCTTAGCCTCATATTCCTGCTTATCCTCGATAACCTTTCACCCCTTGCTTATCAAGAATCTATCTACCTCTATCTTAAAGATATTCAAGGACTCTGCCTCAGCCACCTTTTGAGGAAGAGAATTCCAATGTCTCACAACCCTCTGAGAGAAAAAAAAATCCTCATCTCTGTCTTAAATGGGCGACCCCTCATTTTTAAACAGTGGCCCCCAATTCTAAATTTACCTACAAGGGACAACATCCTCTCTACATCCACCCTGTCAAGTCCTCTTATATCTCTCAATCAAGCCACCTCTTACTCTTCTAAACTCCAGCAGATACAAGCCTAGCCTGACAAGCCTTTCCTCACAACCCGCCCATTCCAGATATTAATCTGGCAAACCTTCTCTAATGCATTTACATCCTTCCTTAAGGAGACTGTACTCCTAATTTATTACTCTCTCCAATTTGCCTTCCCTGATCTTTCCATGTCCAGATAATTATAGGCAGAGGTCCTGCTCTCAGACTACCCTTACACACCAGTCACTCGGAAGGTGGGAAAGGGTGGTCCCAGGTGACGTTTCCTCCACTTTACTCTCTCTGTTCCCATCACAAGGATACAGTTTGGGCCTGTGCTTGCCTCTCCTCATGATGGGCTAGATCTTGACTTTGTGTGAGAGTGTATAAAAGGGGTGATAATGAGCCGGCAGCCCTCGTTCCATGAAGCTGTGACTGAGATGTCACACTGATTGGCAGCTTGTTACCACTCACATTATGCTCTAGCACAAAGTCCAGATCCAGCCCATGTGTCTCAGGGGCAGGAGCTCCTGCTGCAAGAGTTAGTAGCCACAGGCCAGTATCTCAACGCTCTGCGAATAAAGGATGGATGTTTTATGAACAAAAGTCTGCCACTTTGGTTGATTGAGGGGGCTTGACAGAGTATATGCTGAGGGGATGTTTCCTCTTATGTGAGAATCTAGAACTAGAATAGTTTAAAGATAAGGAGTCGCCCATTTAAGACAGAGATGATGAGGAATTTCTTCTCTCAGAGGGTTGTTAGTCTCTGGAATCCTCTTCCCCGGAGAGCAGTGGAGGCTGGGTCATTGAATATATCCAAGATTAGGCAGAGTTGGGAGGGAAAGAAAGGGAGTCAAGGGTTATGGAGAAGAGGCAAAAAAGTGGCATTAAGGCCACAATCAGGCCAGCCATAACTTTATTGAATGTTGATGTAGGCTCGATGGGCTGAATGGCCTACTCCTACTCCTATTTCTTATGATCTTATGATCTCATAGGGGTATCTTTTAAGTACATGCCAAGTGGGTTTCTGTAAGGGCAACTGGTCCAGTTTGATGGTGGAGACTATTAGTAATTAATGGCCAATCTCAGCCACATTGCTCTCTTGCAGCAAATTCAGCAACCCGCTGGTTGACAACAACTTTCCTGAAGTGGAGATTGAAAAGAAAATTAAATGCTGGAAACACAAAAAAAGAAAAATCTACAACAGGTGGCTCACTATGGGTGACAGTGGAAAGGCTGGCACTTATTGTCCATCCCTTGGTTGACCTGAAATGGTGGTATTCGGGCCTTCTGCTTGAACCATTGCACTGCTTGTGGTAATGCTGCTCTCACAGTGGGGCTGGTTTGTAGCTGGTGTTCAGCTGCTCACTAAGCCTTTCAACAGAGATGTGAAGGGAGTGTGTAGGGACGGTAAGTTCTCTTCCCTGAAGTGAACCAGTTCCATTTTCAAAAAGAATGGCAGCTTTGATGATAATTTTGTTCTCAGGTCAGTCCAAAAAATACCACATTTATTACATTAACCAGCCGTGGCAGGATCTAAACTTGTGACAACTATGGATTGTTAGTGTACAAGCATAACCTCTAGACTACCTTACTGACCTTAAACAGGTATTTTGTGACTCTTCACCAGGCCATACCTGAAACCTCTGTCTCTGTTTCCAATGCTGATTTAACATACTGAGTATCTTTTCTGTTTTGTTTTTAACGATCTCTCTTGATTTGTTTTTGGGAAGTTCACCCGTGTCATTCTTAGGCTGGGAGGGAGTATAGCCAACCTATCTCAACGATGCCCCAGTCAATAGATGGCACAGTATGGACAGTGCTCCCGATTGTGTGATAGGTTTTGACTACACACAAGAACCCCGCATCACCTCATAAACCCATACCTTCTTCGAATGGATTTCCCGTTGAACCGACAACAGGAAACCAGGGATTTTCCGGGCCCACCTACATTGGGAATCGTCGCAGGCGGGATGGAAATTTTGATAGGGCCGGCCAAAGATCCGTTGACTTCGGATGGGAATTTCAGCTCAACACAATCTTATAACTTCCTGACATTTCCGAAATGGCATTATACAATGTGTTACTTCGTAACTAGAAAATTAAATAGCGCACAGCTCAAACATGCACCCGATTCTTTATACCTTATTCGTTTACCTTGTACTTATTGTGAGACAGTCCGTAGTCTCCAATTTTAACAGTTAGGTCTGCAGACAGCAAACAGTTTCGCAGGGCCATGTCACTGAATAAAGGAGAACCACAGCCATTACTCTGTAACATTGGTTGCAAATCGGTGCAATTTAGATGCTACTTGATCCTAGTCAATTCTCTTCATCTCCTGAAGGCCTTGCTAGGGGTGACCCATAGGCATCAAACACTCACTTTACCCAAGTGCTCATTAATTGTACAAAGGTTTGAAGCTGGTTCAACCCCCAACCTTGCAGCCTGCGACTATGACAGGTTAGGAGGTTAGTCAACCAAGCTTCCCCCAGCCCTCACAAGATGTGGGGGTGTGACATTTTAGCAGCAAATGGCTGGGTAGCAATCAGAACCAATTGTTCCCATGGGATCGGGGGACACTGATCCAAATCCCTCCGGGCTTCACCCTTCCCAGTGGAGATCAGCCTCACCAATACTGGCCAGGCTTTGAACCGGGGATTCTCCAAGTTGCAGGTAATGACTAAGAGAAACTTGCTGAAACATTGAGGAGCACCCGAAACTATATATTGTTTTAAAATATTCCAGGTTGAGAGATTTTTTTTTTCTCTGAAGCATTTTACTTGGGGAGCCCACTTGATAGGGAAGCCTGCAAGTCATTTGCCTTGTTATAACTGTCTGGTGCCGTGCACTGCTGCTCCGACAGGCTGAGTGCTGTGTGGTCTGGCCTAAAGGGATTGGGAATGCTTTCAGCTGGAGGTGAGTTACCGCCCCACCAGAATGGGTGAAGATCAGACCAGCCAGTCAGCCTGGGCTGATCCCATGCACTTCATAGTGACTATGCTGAAGAGCATCACTTGAGAGTGGAAAACAACTTGAGCTCTAACCAAGGAGGTGCAGAACCACATTATAACATGGGGGTGGAAGTAGACGGCCTTGCAGCAGTATATAATGGAGAGGCCATGAACAGTGGGAGCCAAAAATCATTAAAATTGATGTTTACAGCATGAAAGGAGGCTATGCAGCCCACCTTGTTTGTGCTAGCCCTTTGCTAACAGTCCCCTTCTTTATCCTCTCCCAATAATCCTATATCTTCCTGCTTCAACATGTTCCTTTAAAAGGTGCCATTGTCTCTACCACATTCGAAACAGCCCGTGCCAAGTAGTCATTGACTTCACACCTCGTCGCGCTTTCCTGAGCACATTTACCAAATATTAGGCGAAAGGTGAAGAGAAAGGTCAGGAAGGTCAGAACCTTTGGAGAGAATCACCTGGCAGAGCCTGAGTGGGAGGCTGTCTGACTGGAGAAGCTGCTGCTGATTAAACCCGGTTTTACCGTGAGTCAGGGAGTGAGCTCGGCTGGGCAAGCAGCGAGTGATCACCCTCTGCAACAAAATCACTGATGCTGGAGCCATGAGGTTCACTCTGTCAGCACCAGGATATTGTTGCAGGGAATGAACAGCAATGACGGTCTCCATGGCAGGAAAGATGTGGGTGCAGCAGGGAGGGGGCGGGGGAGGGGAGGGGAGGGGGTGGTGTAGATGTGTTGGGGGGAGAGAGGGTGGGAGGGAGGAGGAAGTGGCTTCAGGCCTGACAGATCATCACCCACAGCTACAATGTCACGACGAGCAGGTACAAGGTAGAAAAACAGAGCAGAGAAAAAGAAACGTATAAAAGGAGACAAAAGCAATCATTAGACTGAAAATAAAAGGGAAAATAAGCCTTTGAGAATCATCATCAACTTTTATCTTCAACTTAGGTAGCAAAAAGCAGCAATTTAATCATTTCTTAGCTTGCAGTACACAGGAGCAATACCATCATGCCCATGGGTCAGTCACTTCAATAGGATCATTTCGGGCTGAGTCACCTATAACTGTACTTTACAATAAGCTCCAGTGCTGAATATTTCCTCATATTATGTGCCACCTTCTAAAGCTGTGTTAAACAGTTTCCTTACTTGAATTGCTCCAAGGTTTGTAAAGATAAGGCTGAAAGCGTTTACATTAGAAAAGGATAGATGTCCAGCTTTTAATCGAGTTTTGTTGTGTGAAATTAGTCAAATCAATGTAATTTGACCAGCCACTCACAATAATACCTTGCTTTCCATGTTTCAAAAGGCACTTGCTTGTCAGTGGAATTGTGAAAAGCACTGTGGTAGTAGGGGGCGGGGGGGGGTGTCTTTAGTTCCGCCCTGAAGTTACAGAAAGTACCCCCCTTGCACCAACAGCTCTCTGCTGCAATGCTTTGTCCCTGTTGCTGTGACCCAAGTGAAACAGCGACAGTGGAAAAGCAGCTGCTTGAACTCAAGAGATGCCTTTCAATATTCTACCAATGTGCATTTAGTTTCTAAACACATCATGGCTAACTCTCCCAGATGGATAAAGTACAGCCAGATTGTGCTGGATCCTTGCTGGCTTCCAGATGATTTCCCAAACCTTAATCAAGGAGGCAATTAATACAGCTATTTTTAAAAGATTTGAATTCCAGAAATGTCATTAAAGCTTAATTTAAATTTACACTCCGGAAGGAACGTGGGAGTCTTAGAGAGTACAGAAAGCATCCTACCTGTGTATGTAATTATGTCTGTGGAGGTACTGTAGGCCTGATGTGATCTCACACGCCATTCTCTGCAGCGTTGTAGGGTCAGGGGCCAATTCGTCAGCTGCATTATGAGTCCTCAGATAACCCTTTAAGTCACCCTTGGGAACAGAGCAGCAAAAGAGCAAACATCAGTCGACAGGTTTAGGATAATCTGCTTTGCTGGTCTGTTGTGCCAACAGAAAATAAACACTGGATATCAGAATGGTGAACACAATTATACCTCTTGACGTTGCTCTATTTCCTCTACCGTTACTGGTTATCCTGGAGCTTCAAGGTTCATGGCGAGAGGGGGGTGGGGTGGGGGGGGGTGCCAGTGGTTTGCTCGGAGTGAGGCTATGAATATCCTGAGACGTTAGCAATCATTAGATATCACCTTGTCCATCTCGCTTCAGGCTGCTCCGGAGGCTGACAGGCAGAGCAGCCAGTCCATTGAGGGTCCTGGGATAAATCCTACGACAATGTGTCACCCCACTGGGGAACCATACTGATGCAGAGAAATGCAGATGAAACAGGAGACTGGGAACACCCCTCAGCCACCTCATCGTAATATCCCTGCAACTGGAAGCTCAGTTACAGGAATTTGGGAAACATGTGATCAGCATGTGGAGATGGAGACCTTACTTCAATGGGTCTTCCCATCCCATCCACCACTGCCCCTGCATTCTCCAAGATTAGTGAGGAGGAAAATTTACCTCTTACTGTTCCCACTTACTTGGTTTCCACAAGCCTGCATCAAAGCACATGTAAAACTATGCCAGCTAGCAACGCAGTGAAAATTTTAATATCCTACAAGAGATTGGTGTGGGAGTGACAGGCCTTGGGGCTCACACTGGTAACGTGATCGCCATCTCAAAATGGATGAATTATTTGCATTTCTGTAGCACCTTTCACAACCCCAGGACATCCCAAAGTGCTTTACAGCCAACGGAGTACTTCTGAGGTCTCGTTACTGTTGTAATGTAGGAAATGCAGCCCACAGCAAACTCCCAAAAACAGCAATATGATAATGACCAGGTAATTTATTTTTGCTTTGTTAACTGAGGGATAAATATTGTCCAGAACATGGAGGATATCTCCCCTACTCGTCTTAGAAATAGTGACCATTGGACCCCAGAGGACAGACGGATTGGTTTAATGTGCCACTCAAAAGGTAGCACCTCCAGCAGTGCAGCACTCCCTTAGTACTGCACTGAAGTGTAGCCTGGATTATGTCCATGACAACCTTCTGACTCAGACTCGAGACTAACCAGAGCCACAACAGCAGGAAGCATAAAAGAATGGCGGGGGGACAGTATGGTTCTAAAGAGAGTGAGAATAACTCATATGGTTCTCCTGCAATCTCTTGTCATTAGGTATATACTCTAGAATGTATTATTTGTGCAGCACAATAACTTCTGTTATTTGCAGAGATTGAAGATATCTTGCGATTGAACACATACTACCCAAGCCTTGGCTGGGTGGTAACACACTTGTCTCTGAATCAGAAGCTCATGGGGTTAAGCCCCACTCCAGGAATCTGACTGTGGAATCTAAGCTAACATTTCAGTGCAGTGATATGGGAATGCTATGTTGCCAGAGGTGCTGTGTGAGAATATTAAACCAAAGCCTTGCCCGGTTGATGTTCCCACGTAGTACTGGAAGAAGAGCAGGAGAGTTCTCCAGATATCTTGGTCAATGTTTAGCCCTCAATGCACCGTGCTGAAAAGTAAAGGAGCCTAGCTGTTTGTTGTATATAAAGTAGCTCCAGCCATTCTTCACATCACAACAATAAAGTACTTCATTGGCTATGAAATGCTTTGGGATGCCTTGAGTTTGTGAAAGAGGCTGAATAAATGCATGTCCTTTCTTTCTGACATTATTTGCCACTATTACTATTCTGTGGCATGGGTGGAGTGCTGTACAAAAACTGAATATATACTCTGTAATAAAAAATACAAGTGAAGTAAAATATATTATGCAGTTTTCATACATTGTGTAAAATATACCCAATTCAAAATTGTGTTTTAATGGATACAAATGGCTGCAGCATGGGTAATCTACCATCCTCTTGACCAAACAAGCAGCACCGGGGCAAAGCTCTAAATACATGTTTATGTCTCTGTAATGTAGCCCACAGTTGAGTTCAATAAATCTTAATTGAATGTATATTATGATGAGTGCTCTCACTGACAGTTTATATATCAATTTATGTAGAAACATTTTTTTATAGTGCTCAATTTCTCTACTTAATTACCTAATGGCTTTTGGTACTTTATATTGGTGACTTCCAGTGCTTAAACACACCAAAAATAAATTTGATCTTTTTCATTTGGAGCTGTAATGACAAAATAAAACCACCAGGAGGCATCGCATATCCAGATTAATGACCTCGTCCCAATAATCCTGTGATGTGCATTTTAATACGTCATTGGTTCGACTATTTTTATTTAACAAGCTATTTGAGTATCAAACAAATCTGGTTGAATTAATCGGAGGCAGTCAGCCTGCTCAATAGATTAGGAATGAAGAACTGTAGACTTTGGGCTGACCAATAATTTTAACAATTCACACTGGTTAAGTCATAAGCCGATATTTAAACATAAACTAAGTAATACTGAATCAGTTGATCAGAATGCACCCGTACTAAACCTGTTCCTATGGCCCAGATAAAAAGGGCCAAATGCAAATGCTGCAATTGCAAAGCAGGTTGCTCAGAGCCTGTAAGAAGAAAAGACGTGTGTGTGTTTACATTAGAACATTTGATCAGGGCTGATGTGATCAGAGGTCCCACTCCAAACATGAACCCCTGTTTTTCCATGCTCTCTGACCTGATGTGCATTTCCGCCAATTTCAGCTTTTATTCCCCTCCACGGGACTCTCTCTCCAGTAAACACATTTCAGATATCTCTATGCTATTTTTAAAAGCTTTACCTTAAAAAAAGGTCATTGTCAGAATGCATCTAGGTCACTAGCTCATATTACACAGAAAGTCGAGGTGTGGATATTTCGCGCCTTGGGACGTGTCATTATGTCTCGCAGTTAAATGGAAGCTGTTGCTGCAAAATTCAATATTTTCATGAAGCTTCTTTCTGCAGGGACCTAAAATATGTGTGCTCCACTGGAGAATACCAAAACCATCAAAAGAATATGTGAAATCTTATAATATTAACACAGGTCAAGACTAGTGGTGCTTCCTCAGTCCAGCTTGCTGTAATAGTGTTGATTATATCCCACTTGCCTCAACTTTGACAGGTTAATGTGCGCAGACTGTGCATGTCAAAATGCTGTGGTAATGAGGTTGTCACTTGACAAGCCAATGTTGTCTTGGTGAGTAGAAAAGGAAAGCTTTAAACAACACATGTTAAATGTCTCTCCTATCCTCTTTGAACCCCCAAGGAGTTTCCTGGGAGTGCTGAAAAATCATAGTGGCAGCTGTTTGCTATACAGTCCTCTGGCTTTGCTCAAATCCTGGCCTTAAAACAATGCCCTGTTATTTGTCAACATGTCCCTTGAGAATGTAACAACTACGATGAGCCATCTTTATCCATTCTGGCTGATAAAAAAGTGATATCAAAAGGGAAACTAAAGCAAGTCTTGCACTATACGCCTCTCAGGATGACGCACAGTAAGGCTTGAAGGTCAGGTTAATAGACTCTGAGTGCAATCCCTCCTTTTTCTCTGTGGAATGGAATTCTCCGCTATGTTACACCATGGGTAAGGGACAGCACTGGTGAGAAGGAATCAGAAGGGTCACCTCCCCTTTAAGGCTTATTCAGCCAGGGTTATGGTTTCTTGGTGCTGTCCACTATATAAGATACTTGCCATCTCTCTAAAGCAGGGGAGGTAAAGGAGAAACAGATGATAATACCTTTACACAAAATCCCCATTTTCCTCTTTCTCTGAAGAAGAGTCATATGGACTCGAAACATTAACTCTGTTTTTCTCTACACAGATGCTCTCAGACCTGCTGGGTTTTTCCAGCATTTTTTGTTTTTGTTTCAGATTTCCAGCGTCCGCAGTATTTTGCCTTTACTCCGTTTTTCTGTTTTTTTTAAGTCAAAGGTAAGACCAAGGTCAATATTTCTCCACAGAGTATCTTCCTGCATGGTTTTACCCTTTCATGTCGTGACTTTCCCATAGATCCCTGTAGACCTCCATTTCCAGTGGCGCAGAATGGACAGAGAGGCTGGAATGAGGTGGGATATGACAATCCCCTTGCAACGGTTAGCCTTGTCATCCTTTGGATACTTAGGACTGCCCACTTGCTGGTTTGCCTTTCACTCTCCCCAGACTATAACATCAATGATCCTGAACAAACCAAGGCATAGAACCCAATCACTCTTCCAACTGGCCAGCAGATTAGAAACATAGAAACTAGGAGCAGGAGTAGGCCATTCAGCCCTTCGAGCCTGCTCCGCCATTCATTATGATCATGGCTGATCATCCAACTCAATAGCCTGCTCCCGCTTTCTCCCCATACCCTTTGATCCCTTTCGCCCCCAAGAGCTATACATAACTCCTTCTTGAAAGCATACAATGTTTTGGTCTCAACTACTTTCTGTGGTAATGATTAATGCTGAGCATTGCCACAGCACCAGAAGTAACGGTTACATTCGACATGAAGTGTAATAATCGAATTCGGATTCCACGCTGGGATTACGAGTCCGGGATGTAACCACTCAGGGCTCTCATTAGCAATCTCAAAATCCTTCTAAAGAATCAGTCAACTATTCCCAGCTGTTAACTGCCTCTTTATGGAGTTGGGTTTCAGCTTAATGTTCACAAGGTTTTGTTAGGAGCTCAGGGTCTACATGAAATGGTGGAAGATGTGATTGTCTTCCATCTCTTGCCCACAGATTGATTTCTGCCGTTGACCTTTGATCTTATGCAACCATGTGTGAGAAAAACTAATGGCGCAAAAACAATCCTAGTAGTCCAGAAGCGCTCTTCAAATCTGAAAGTTGTTATAACAGGGGCTTGTGTGCTAAATATAAATGAAAGGTGAAAAACAGGGCTTTTTAAGATCTATTTTATATTTTAAAATCTTGTGTAGGGCCCACTTGCCACAATTTTTGGTCACAGTTTTGCTAAAATATAACATGAAATCAGGTAAAGTGGGAAATCTTTATGTAAAAGGTCCTGCTGATGTTTTGGTTATAAACTGAGGAGATTTGGTGGCATTTAATGCATCTGGTTGCTGCATATTTCTTCTCTTTATTGCACCCCTGTAATCCCCCCTTCCTATGAGCAGTGTCATGGGAGTTCTGCTTGGAATTCTATGAACAACTGAAGAAGGATGCCAGCAATGTCCATAGTAACTCCATGCAGTTTTGAAGAATGAGAGGTGATCTCATTGAAACTTACAAAATTCTTACAGGGCTTGACAGGGTAGATGCGGACAGAAAGTTTAGATAGGATGGTGAGTCTAGAAGCAGGGGGCATAATTTCAGGATGAGGGGCAGGCCATTTAAGACTGAGATGAAGAGGAACTTCTTCAGAGGGTGGTGAACCTTTGGAATTCTCTACCCCAGAGGGCTGTGGAAGCTCGATCATTGAACATGTTTAAGACAGGAATCGATAGATTTTTGGAGACTAATGACATCAAGGGATATGGAGATAGTGCAGGAAAGTGGTGTTGAAGTAGATGGTCAGCCATGATTTAATCGAATGGTGGAGCAGGCTTGATGGGCTGAATGGCCTACTCCTGTTCCTATGTAATGGTCCACATCCATGTTGTTTCTGCTAAACAGCCATTGCACATGAGTCAACAACTGTTACCAACTACCTTGCAAGCTCCCTCAAGTTGCAGGATGCAACAAGATGCTGAGGCTATGGTGAAATATTGCACCCTCTCCGATAACAAACTTGCAGAACTCGTATGTACTCACCAGCTGACAGAACTCCATGACAAGGAGATAAGGCGTCACCTCGGTAAACTGAGCTAGGCACTGAAGCAGATTGGGATGCTGGAGGCTTCTGTGAAAAAAATCATACTGTGAAATGTTAGTGAGTGGATCATTAAAGTGCTATGCCACTTACTGATGAACCTTATAGACGCTAAATCTTCCATAGCTTTCTGACACTGCACTCCCACTGATAAGTCTGACATGTTTAATATTTTGAATGTAATGAAGAATCATGACAATTGACACTACACTCACTCTATTGACTGATCGATTAAGAACATGCCTGAAATTTGACAAAGGTTTTGGGTTAAGAACTTAAAAGTAATGGAAAAAGGAGTACGATACAAAAGCTTGGGAAAACAGAGCACTGTTGTCTGTAGTCTATCTGTGTCCTCTCTCGACTGCGTTTACTAACATAAGTGTAGGTTATTTTAAGAAAGATGGAATGACAAGGTGTGAAATGGAGCTATTTAGATCTGCATGAAGGACACTTAATATCAGAAAATCGAGTCAATATTAATTAAAAAATTAAAATGCTGTTGATGCTCCGCCTTTGAAACAAAAATGGAAAATGCTAAAAATATTTTGCTGGTCATTCAGCATCTGTGGAGAGAACAGTTAGGTTAACATTTCATGGCCAGACCAGTTGTGGTCATGGGTCTAAATCTGAAATATTAACTTCTCAGTTCTCACGACAGATGCTAACTAATCTGTTGAGTGCTCCCAATGTTTACTTCATTTCACAAATCAGTACTATGGATTTTCTAACAGATGCTTGTATCTGGAAAACAATTGCTCCGTTTTTAAAATTTAATTTATGGGCATCAGGAGTCGCTGGCAAGGCTGGCATATACTGCCCATCCCTAATTGCCCTTGAGAAGGTGGTGATGAACCACCTTCTTGAACCGCTGCAGTCCACGTGGTGTAGGTACACCCACAGTGCTGTTAGGGAGGGAGTTTCAGGGTTTTGGCCCAGTGACAGTGAAGGAACGGTGATATAGTTTCAAGTCAGAATGTTGTGTGGCTTGGAGGGGAATTTGCAGGTGGTGGTCAGCCCATGCATCTGCTGTCCTTGTCCTTCAAGGTGGTAGAGGTCGGAGGTTTGGAAGGTGCTGTTGAAAGAGCCTCGGTGAGTTGCTGCACTGCATCTTAAGGATGGTATGCACTGTATGGCAGTGGTGGAGGGAGTTCACATTTAAGGTGGTCGATGGGGTGCTGATCAAGTGGGCTGTTTTGTCCTGGACTGTGTTGAGTCTCTTGAGTGTTGTTGGAGCTGCACTCATCCGAGCAAGTGGAGAATATTCCATCAAACCCTTGACTTGTGCCTTGTCGATGGTGGACAGACTTTGGGGAATCAGGAAGTGAGGTATTTGCCACAAAATTCCCAGTTTTTGACTTAATTTTGCAGCAATAGTATTTATATGGCTGGAATAGTTAACTCCTGGTCAATGGTGACTGCCAGGATGTTGATGGTGGAGGTGTCAATGATGGTAATGCTGTTGAATAGCAATGGAAACCTCAGCAAGTGTTATGAAGTATTATTGTGCATCGCTGGGCCATGATATAATGTAATTAGGATAGCCTGAGCAACTTGGTGGACCAGTTGTACTAGTAGTATGGCACTGGTGCTCCTCTAACCTTGAAGCAGGTAGATCAATGGCTACACTGATGTGACCTGGCTGGTACAATGTGGTTGCCCCCTGGATCTGCAAATTAACCCAATCCCTGCGATGTTAAATGGGGTCTCTAATTCATTAACTAGACACATGGCCCTCTCTGCTCCACTTCCATCATACTTGCATTGGGGAGATAATGGTGTTGTGGTAATGTCACTAGACTAGTAACTAAGAAGTCTAGGTTATGGGATCAGGGTTCAAATCCCACCATAGCAGCTAGTGGAATTTTAATCTAATTAATAAAAATCGGGAATAAAAAGCTAGTCTCAGTAATGGTGGCCATTGATTATTGTAAAAACCCACCTGGTTCACTCATGTCCTTACCTGGTCTGGTCCAAGTGACTCCAGGCCCACAGCAATGTGGTTGACTCTTAACTGCCCTCTGAAATGGCTGAAAGCTGCTCAGTTCAAGGGCAATTAGGTTTGGGAAACAAATGCTGGCCTTGTTAGTGACGCCCACATCCCATGCCCATGAAAGAATTTTTAAAAAATCAACAGCCAATCAGAATTGATTTATGGTTTTATTAAAAGAGCATATAAATAGGGGATAGCTGAGATACTAGGTTGAGTGGGAGGAGAGCTGTGAGACTGAATAAGCTAATAAACTCTCTCATTAAGAAAAGCTCTGAATCTTTGTTTTGGCTTCACTAATTGGCTTGGACCCTGTTAACAAGGAATCCCTTTGGGTATCAGGAACTTTACTATTTCCTTAAATATTCTTGTTTGGCAATTTCTTCCCTATATCCCTTCCCTCAAAAACTTCTGACTGAATTTCCATTTACTTCAGTGATCTTATCTTGAACCCAAATTTCTCACTTGCGGAATTCAGTGTACAGCAGAGAAACATTCCTGTTTTCCATTTAGAAAGCATCATCATGCTTTAACTTCCCTTTCTTTTCATATTAGCTGCATTTTCCTATAGCAGTGACTATAATTTAAAGGTGATTAACTACTGGTAAAGCGTTTCTCATCAGTCTTCACTATAGAGGATATAAGAATCATCCCAGAAATAGCTGTAGATCAGGAATTGGAAGGGAGGAACTCAAGGAAATTACAATCACCAGGGAAGTGGTACTTAGCAAATTGTTGGAACTCTGGGTTGACAAGTCCCCGGGTCCTGATGGATTTCATCCTAGGGTCTTAAAAGAAGTGACTAGTGAGATAGTTTGTGCGTTGGTTTTAATTTCCAAAATTCACTAGGGAAGGTTCCATTGGATTGGAAAATAGCTAATGTAACTCCTTTATTCAAAAAGGGAGGGAAACAGAAAGCAGGAAACCTTTGGTCAGTTAACATAACATCTGTCATGGGGAAAATGTTAGAAGTTATTATTAAAGACATTATAACAGGGCACTTTGATAAATTCAAGGTAATCAGACAGATTAAACATGGTTTTGTGAAAGGGAAATCATGTTTAATCAATTTATTGGAGTTCTTTGAAGAAGTAATAGGGTACTGTGGATAAGGGAGAACCAGTGGACGTACTGTACTTAGATTTTCAGAAGGCATTTGATAAGGTGCCTCATCAAAGATTATTTCAGGAAATAAAAGCTCATGGTGTAGGGGGTAACATATTGACATGGATAGAAGGTTGGCCAGCTATCAGGAAACAGAGAGTAGTCATAAACGGGTCATTTTCTGGCTGGCAGGATGTGATGAGTGGAGTGCCACAGGATCAGTGCTGGGGCTCAACTCTTTACAATTTATATCAATAATTTGGATGAAGGAATTGACGGTCTGATTGTTAAATTTATTAATGATGCAGATAGGTAGGAAAGTAAGTTGTGAAGAGGACATAAGGAGGCTATGAAAGCATATATATAGGTTAGGTGAATAGGCAAAGATCTGGGTGCCTTTGTGCATGAATCGCAAAAGATTAGTATGCAGATACAGCAAATAATTAGCAAAGCTAATAGTATGTTATCCTTTATTGCAAGGGGAATTGAGTACAATGGTACTGAGATTATGTTTTAGTTATATAGAACATTGGCGAGACCACATCTGGAGTACTGTGTACAGTATTGGTCTCCTTATTTGAGGAAGGATATGAATGCATTGGTAGCAATTCAGAGAAGGTTTAGTAGACGAATACCTGGAATGGGCAGTTTGTTTTATGAGGAAAGGTTGGACAGTCACTGGAGTTGTATCCACTGGAGTTTAGAAGAGTAAGAGGTGACTTGATTGAAACATTTAAGATCCTGAGGTGACTTGACAGGTGGATGTGGAAAGGATGTTTTCTCTTCTGTGAGAATTTAGAACTCGGGGTCACTGTTTAAAAATAAGGGCCCACTCATTTAAGATAGAGATGAGGTACAATTTTTCTCTCAGAGGGTTGAGAGATTTTGGAACTCTCTTCCTCAAAAGGTGGTTGAGGCAGAGCCTTTGAATATCTTTAAGGCAGAAGTGGATAGATTCTTGATAAGCAAGGGGTTGAAAGGTTATCGGGGGTAGGCAGGAATGTGAAGTTGAGGTTAAAATTATATCAGCCATGACCTTGTTGAATGCGGAACAGGCTCGAGGGACCGAGTGGCCTACTCCTGCTCCTAAATCATATGTTCATATATTTTTGGGAAATCCTATATAAATGCAAGTTCTTTCTTTATTAGCTTTCACCTGTGTTTTCAATATACACTTCTTCCCAGGGCTCAAGTTGAGAGGGATGTTGAGTGACACAGCTCAGCACTGCCTGCATTAATAAATCATTCAGCCATTGTGCAGTGCACCAGGAGCGCTAGTTTAAAGTAACCATGCCCCACAGAGGCATGTTGGACATGCAGCACTAAATTCAGTGTTAGCTCCAGGCAGTAATAGTTCCAAATCATTTCTTGCAACAATGCCTCCTGTTTTAACCTGGATTTCATTATCATTTGTTACAATTAGAGTATTCATTTTTAAAAAAAAATAAAGTTTGAATATTAAATTGTAACCATGTACCTGTTGCCTTTATAAGGGATCAACACTAAAAACGTCAATACACAGCTGGATCATATGCTAATGTAGAATCAGGAGCAGTTAACATGATGCAGATGTCCTTTTAGCAATTTATTATATATTCTTTTAAAAAGCAAAGCGTCTTTCAGTTCTATCTATTTTAGTCTTTACTGTATAATCGTTTTATTTATTGGACATTCTATTCTTTTAAAAATATAACAACATTCTTGATTTTGTATCTGACTCTTGGCCTCTCCTTCTCTCTCTCTCTCTCTCTCTCGCTGGCTCTCCCCTACTTCTTTTCATTTTGATCAATCTTACAAAGTGACTTGCTCTATCTTCTTTGGTTCAGCTCTGATTATTAACCTCCAACAGAGACCTGAACCTCTTTCCACTGATCTAGGCTGTACACTTGCTGCATTTTCTGCTTTTCTTTCACGCTTCCCCTTTTCATTCTGTCCATATAAATTGGATCATTTTAACATTTCTCTGTTACCCGTTCCTTAATTTTGTTTGTTGCTACTTAACCTTCATTGTTGCGACTGTTTTATATTTGGATTCTGTCTTATTGGCTCATCTGCTTTTTCCAATTTTCATCCCTCCCCCCCTCTCTCTCTCTCTCTCTCTCTCACATCACTGCTTCGTTCGCTCTGCTGCTCAGCTCTGCATTGATCCCAAGGAGTTATCTTGTGAATTCATCAGCTCCGCCAGTTAGAAAGCAGCAGGCCGCATCCTCCTGCCTGTGAGTTGCAAACAACTCCAACTGGCTGCAATCTCACTTGCCAAACAGTAGCGGTGTGTCCTGGGCAATGAAGTAGCTACACGTGGCGTGGCATGTGCAGTGCTCGGAGCTGCCTTAACTAAACAGTGGCCTGAGTCTCTTCATAACGCATCACAGAACCAGAAAACGGTACAGCAAGGAAGGAGGCCATTTGGCCCATCGTTGCCTGTGCTGGCTCTTTGGTAGAGCTGTCCAATTAATCTCGCTCCATCTTGCATCATGCTCTTTCCCCATAGCCCAGAATTTTTTTCCCCCTTCAAGTATTTACCCAAGGGGTGAATTTTATGGGGAGGCATACTCCTTACCCACCACGTTCCCCCCTCCCCTCCCCTCCCCCGCAGTCTAAAAGCTGATTGGCATCTTGTCGACTTTAAATCGGGCTGCCCTGCGGCGATAATGCTCCGGGGGTGGCCTTCTCCAGGTCAGAGTGGGACTTCCGCCCCTCAGGCTCAGGAAATCCCACCCTCGAGAGCTGCCAGTCAATCAGATTGGCTGGCCGCTGAGTGGTCCCAGCAGCTCCGGAACACGGCTGTGGCACCAGGTGCTGGGACCACATGGAGTCCCGAGAAGAAGGAGGAGGGATACCAGAATTGAAGGTAAGTCCAGGGATTTTGGTCGGGGAGAGATCAGGGACACTAGCAAGATGGGGGAGGGGGTTGGAGGGGTTGGGTTTAGAGGCTGGGGTGGGGAGGGGTGGGGGGGAAGGCACAAAGGTTGGGGAGGGGGACCCCCAGAGGAGGTATCCTCTCTTCCTTCCCACCTTTTAGCCTGAGCTGTTAAAGTTGCCATCTGGCCACCTTCCTTCCCCTTTCCCCACCCAATGTAATATGGTGGCAGCGGGGGGTGGAATGGGGCCCTTAAGTGACCTTTAATTGGCAATCTAAGGGTCTGAATGGGCCTAAAGGTAGGTCAGCTGCCAGATGCCTTATCCACCCTCTGTAATGTTGGGGGGGGGTGGGTGGGAGTTGCAGCTTGGGGTGGGCGGAAGGTGACGGGCTGGTCACCTGTTTTATCTTGCATGCTCCCCCGTCTTCAAATATGCTGGTGAGTGGGGGTTGGGGGGGGGGGGGGGGGGGTGGGTGGGTGTAAATTTGCCCCGCGATTCTCTTATGAAAGTTGCTATTGATTCCGCTTCCCTTCCACCACCATTTCAAGCAGAGCATTCCAAATCACAAAACACTGTGTAAAGAATAAAGCTCCTCATCTGGTACTTTTACCAATCTGTCCTCTGGTTACTGACCCTTCTGCCACTGGAAACAGCTTCTCCCCAATTACTCTATCAAAACTGTTCATGATCTTGAACACTTCTATCAACTCTCCCCTTAACCTTCTCCACTCTAAGATGACTAACACCATCTTCAACAGTTTCTCCACATAACTGATGTCCCACATCCTTGGTACCATTCTAGTACATTCTCTACGCACCCTCTCCAAGGCGTTGCCATCCTTTCTAAAGTGTGGTGCCCAGAAATGAACATAATGCTCCAGCTGAGGCCTAACTAGTGATTTATAATGGTTTAGCATAACCAGCTGCTCCTCTTGGCTAACAATGGAAGGTGTAAAGGGACAGGAATAATGCCTCTTGCTTCACTGTCCAGTACAGATGCACACAGCTGTCCTGCCCTATAGGGAGAATTAAACAACTTTCACAGCTGAATTAATATTGGCAACCACCTCCTGGCTTGCCAAACCAGAACATACTGACACAAGTCAATTTGCATTAATGGTTCATTGGGTTTACACTTTGCCTGCTTGGGTTATAAAGGTAGGAAAAAAGGAACAAGGTCAGGCAGCCCTGAAAGCCTGTTCCATCATTTAATTAAATCATCTTAGCTCATCTGTAAGGCTTGGACTGGCTGATGCAAGCCCAATGGAGATGCTACAGTTGTTCTCAGGATCCCTGGATTAGCACGGGGGTAAGAATTAGTCATAACTGCCATAGCTGATTGCTATTCAGTGACTGCCACCCACTGTGTAGACAATGAGAAATGATTCACCTCTCTCCTGCACCTTCTCCCAGGAATGAACGGTGTCACAAAAACATGCTTTATATCAAATAATGACCCTGAATCCATCGGCTGGAAACCCCAAATTGAACTTCTAAAAACAGAGACTAAAGGGTGACTTGAGCTCACAGCCAAAGATGGCTACACAATTTGTATCACTGTACCTTCCACATTCTGTGAATATCTGCAAAAACCCATCCAAGACAATGACCTCAGGGGAATATGAGTGAACCACATTTCCTGTCCTCTTTAGCAAGGCATCAGGACAATCACCTGGGGTACTCGACTGGCTAGAGAAGAACATTAAACCTAATCATTTAGACAATGGGGCCCTGGCTGAGATGGGGATTCCCAGACATGAATTAAGCAAGTTACAATGGGAATACGCTATCCACGACCTTACTTCAATCACTGGGTGATGTTCATGTGACTACCCCATCTTTTATGTGATTAAGCATCTGTTTTCTCTGCATTACAGGACAAGCAGCTGAGACACTGGAGAAAGAAGATCAGAGTGGGATCCCTGGGGTCAGTCGAATGAACCTTCTCTGAAATGCTTCTGATGCAATTATATCTTTTTCAAACGAGGAAACCAAAATTATACACTGTACTTCAGGTATCTCTCCAATACCGTCAACTGTAGCAAAACGTGCTTACTTTTTAATTCCATTTCCCTTGCAATAAACACCGATATTCCATTTGCTTTCCTAATCATTTGCTGCACCTCCATACGAACCTTCTGTGATTCATGTACCAGGACCCTACATTGCTCTGTATCCCTGAGCTCTGCAATCGCCCTCCATTTAAATAGGAAACTGCATTTCTATTCTTCCCACCAAAGTGGACAATCCACATTTTCCCATGTTATACTCCATCTGCCAAATTTTTTCCCATTCATTTAACCTGTCTATGTCCCTTTGCAGACTCTCTACATCCTTTTGACAACTTATTTTCCTCCCTATCTTGGTGTAATCGGTAAATCTAGCAACCATACATTCGGTCCCTACATCCAAGTCATTGATATAGATTGTAAATAGTTGAGGTCCCAGCACTGCTCCCTGTGGCACCCGACTCCGTGACATCTTGCCAACACGAAAAAGGCCCATTTACCCCTACTCTCTGCTTCCTGTTAGCTTTATCTTTTATCTATGCTAATGTGTTACCCCCTACACCATGTTCTCTTTTCTTGTGTAGCAATTTTTGATGTGGCACCTTATCAAATGCCTTCTGGAAATCCAAGTACACCCACAGGTTCCTCTTTATCCAACTTGCTTGTTACTTCTTCAACCAACTAATAAATTAGTTAAACATAATTTCCTTTCCACAAAGCCATGTTGACTCTGCCTGATCACATTATGATTTTCTAAGTCTCCTGCTACAATCTCCTTAATAACAGTTTCTAGTAATTTCCTTGTGACAGATGTTAGGCTAACTGGCCTGCAGTTTCCTGCTTTCTGTCTCCCTCCTTTCTTGAATAAACATTTGCTATTTTCCAATCTGATGGGGCCCTTCCAGAATATAAGTAATTTTTGAAGGTTATAACCAAAGCCTCTACTATCTCTGCAACCATTTCTTTTAAGACCCTAGGATGTAGGCCATCTGGTCCTGAGGACTTATCAGCCTTTAGCTCTAATAGTTTTGTTTTAAGCTCCTCCCTCCCGTCCACCTCTTGATTTTCAAGCATCTTTGGGAAATTTTTGTAATCTTCCATAGTGAAGACAACAGGCTCAAAGGCCGGGATTTTTCAGTCCCATTGTGGTGGGACCCGCGCCATGGGAGATTCGGTGGCCCAACCAAAAATCTATTGACTTTCGGAGAAATCGGATGATCCGGGCAGTAGGCAGGGCTGGAAAATCCGACCCAAAATACCTGCTCAACGCCTCCACTATTCCTTGTTTTCCACTATTAATTCCTTAGACTCGCCCTCAAGAGGACAACGCTAGTTTTAGTTATTTTTTTCCCATTTCAATACTTGTGGAAACTCTTACTATGGTTTTATATTACTAGCTAGCTTTCTCTCATACCCAGCTTTCTCCCTCTTCATTATCTCTTTAGGCATTCTTTCTAATCTGTCCAATCTTCTAACCTATCACTAATCCTTGCAGACTTGCACAGCGTTCCTTTCAATGTGATACAATCTTTAACTTCTTTATTCAGTCAGGGATGACGCATCATTCTCTAAGTGTCTTTCTTTCTCACCGGGATAAATCTTTGCTGAGAGGGGAACCATCTTACCCCTCTTAAACTGAGCGTATCAATGGCTTATCAATGTTCAACCTCCACAGGAACAGGAGAAGGCCATTCACACCCTCGAGCCTGTTCCACTACTCAATCATGGTTGATCTGTATCTTAACTGCCTGCCTTGGTCCCCTTGATATCTTTGCCAAACAAAAATGTATCAATTTGTCATTTTCAATGGGCCCTCAGCCTCACCAGCACTTGTGGTTGGGGGGAGGGGAAGAATTCCAGATTTCTATTATCAATAGTATGAGGAGGTGTTTTTTTTATTATTGTTCATGGGATGTGGGTATCACTAGCTGGGCCAGCATTTATTACCAATTCTTAACTGATCTTCAGAGGGCATTCAATAGTCAATCACATTGCTGTGAGTCTGGAGTCACATGTAGGTCAGATGAGGTAAGGATGGCAGATTTCCTTCCCTAAAGGGGTATTAGTGAACCAGATGGGTTTTTGTGACAATCAGCAATGGTTTCATGGTCATCATTAGACTTTTAATTCCAGATTTTTATTGAATTCAAATTTCACCATCTGCTGTGGTGGGATTTGAACCCAGGTCCCCAGAGCATTGCCCCTGGGTCTCTGGATTACCAGTCCAGTGACAATACCACTATGCCACCACCTCCCCCGTTTCCACTATTTCCCAACATTACCTCTGAACGGCCTAGTTCTAATATTGTGGTTATCTCTCCTTGTTCTGGACTCCATCACCAGAGAATCCTTCAATCATGTTTCTTACCTCAATTAGATCGCCCCTTAATCTACCCTTTATAGTCCAGACCTGCAAGTGAAGAATCACAGATTGTCCGTGGTTCTAGTGAATGGTTATCGCCCATGAACCCTTATTCCAGCAAGGAGCCAGCAAGGGACAAGAGGAGAAAACAGACAATGCAGGAACTATTGTGAGATCATCAGTGACACATCCTAGGAGCTACATTCACTGATCTTCCTGCACTTTGCTCCTTCCAAACCAGCTCTCCCTCCCTCTCCCCAAAGCAGGAAAGTCAAACTGAAACACTTGTCAGGGAAGGCGACCATTTAAAGTGAGGTCTTCTATTTGGGAATCCATTACTGTACCAATTAGAGCACCATTATAACATGAAGATTGATGTATTTAATTAGAAACCGAAACAAGCTCTGGTAATGCTAATTATTGATGGAAACATAACCAGGAACCTGGACGGCAGTTAGATGTGATTGTGAAAGTCATCGTCTTTGGGTCGAGCCGTCTGGAAAGGAAGGTTCCAGGTTTGATCTCCAGGTCTGTGCCAAGTTCGCTGAACTCCTACAGCACTGGGATAAGGATACTGTATTCAGCCCGAGCTCCCTGAGTGATGGCGCCACAAATGAACCCAGACTCCTCATCATTAACCAGCAATCCCTGCTGGAAAAATTGGCGTGGGCATCGGGTGAGAAGAGGATTTAGAGAGGACAGGCTCGGTGTGATGCACACCGCAGTCAAAGAGCCAGTTCATGCCCGCTGCCAAAGTTAATGGCATGCGTGAATGGCACCTTCTCTTGTGTTAAGAGGAGGTTGCCTGTGGTTGGTGGGATGGTAACCAGAAAAAGGTCAATATCTACAGAAAGAGACTGCAATGCTTACTTCCCTGCCAGGGAAGTCTGCACCGAATGTATGGAATAGGAGGGTGACTATCTTGTAAAACTCACCTGTGTGGTTGGGCTTCCTCCAGGAATCGCATCTGATCCTGAATACTGGCACCGGCTTTTAACTCTTTCACCACCACCTGGCAACAATTCAGGCTGATGTTCACTTCACCGAGAAACACCTGAGGCATATTCAGAAACAAAAGTACACACACACAATTTTATAAAAAAGGCTTCGGATGAGTAAAATCACAACTCCCTGTATTCTGGGAGTGCATTTCAGCTTCCAAAATCCTTCTTCCCCATTTGCGCTCGCTAATTAAAACAACCCACGCTGGGCACCTTCCAACAGAAAGAATCATGGCCCCATTCCGGAAAGGTCTGCTTATTTTTCATGAGATGGAGTAAGTAAGATGGATTTTTTTGAAAGGGTTTGTTGAGTCCATATTTGATTAAATGCTTGATCTCCCCAGGATCGACTCTGCCATTAGAAGTGAGCTTTTGGATTGAGGGGCAAACGGGCTGAGATCAGTGAAGACCAGCTCAATGGCTTGCTGTTCAAAATGTTTAAATAATATACTCCAGGTTTCAAGACTCTAAAATGACTTCGGTTTTGATCATTGATTGTTTTAATTTCGCTCGCAAGATTTTGGTGTTAAATTGCACTGTGCGTTATTAGTGATAAATATCTTTACATAAGAAATAGGAACAGGAGTAGACCATTCGGCCCCTCGAGCCTGCTCCACCATTCAATAAGATCATGGCTGATCTTCTTGTGTTTCGATTTCCACATTCCCATCCAACCCTGATAACCTTTGATTCCCTTGCCTAACAAGAATCTACCTACCTCCACCTTAAAAATATTCAATGACCCCGCCTCCACCACCTCCTGAGGCAGATAATCACAAAGTCACACAACCCTCTGAGAGAAAAAAATTTCTCCGCATCTCTGTCCTAAAAGAGCAACCCCTAATTTTAAAACAGTGCCCCCTAGTTCTGGACTCACCCACAAGAGAAAACATCCTTTCGACATCGACCTGGTTCAGGATCTTGTATACTTCAATCAAATCACCCTCATTCTTCTAAAGTCCAGTGGAAACAAGCCCAGTCTGTCCAGCTTTTCCTCATAAGACAACCCAGTTATTTCAGGTATCAGCCTAGTAAACCTCCTCTGAACCACCAATGCATTTACATCCTTCCTTAAAAAAGGAGACCATATAGGCCATTCCTCTCCCCTCTGTGTTATACAAGGACTTCGGCCTATATAATATGAATGGCGTTTTGAATACTGTCTAGTTATGGACCATTCACCAGAAGCAAGAGAACATTTCTGTGATGTTGATGTTCTGCAAGATTACCTTCATTTAATTGTGTAACATATTTTGAATCAACAGGTGGTTTAGGGTAACACTAAACAAAGGATAAATAAATCAAATATTAAATTGTTGCTTTAATGTCTTGTTGACTGTTTTCCACATTAATTTAGAAAATGGCTGAATTTTTTGTGTCATTGTTCAGTATCCCAAAGGGTTCTTCAGAGTCTTGAAAGTAATTCCCATTAAAAAGCCACTATTTGCATGAGTAACAGGACACAGAAAAGAGCTCTTGGTTTCTGAGAGTGCTGTCAAATGGAGCTCTGACCAGAAGGCAAGTTAATAGAAGAGCTAGAGGAACACAACGACCTGGGTTTTGCTCTCAGCTTTCGCCATTCACTTTGCGTAGAATTTCCCACAGACCTATGCTTTTCCAGAACAATCACCCACTACAAATTAATTTGTAAAAAAAATCTGCAATGTTAATTTTCTTACGATAGAGTGAGACCCCACAATTGTAAACTTATTTTTTTCTGGGCCTGAGAGGTTATTCAGTAATTATCATCTATTACACTGTTAAAACTTCATCTGTTCCTAAATCTTTGAAGCCTAACTTTTTCAGCTGTCTTTAATTTGGAACTTGTGGGTAAGCTTCTAAATTTACACCACAGCAGTTATTACAGTGCTGAGCTTACTAGTGAGGACCGTGGGTTTAGCTGCTGTTATGATCCTTGACTAGACCCCCAAGTCTTTGGTAAGATTTGATTAGGGATCAATAATGTTTTGTTAAAAGTAGACGCAGTTTGTAATTGAAGACAACTTGCTCAGTGAATAAAGCCACAGGATTCCATGGGTTTTGAAAAAACAAAAATAAACTTTATTATACAAGGTCAGAAAGATTAAACAACTTACAATATTTATGTTAGACTCTAACATTCAGGGTAAATATGAGGTACATGTGAATTAATAGGCAAACTGTGGTCAAACACACCAAGCTGCACACTAAATAGCAAATACGACCAGGACAGAATCCAAAGATTTCTCAACAACCCACCCAGACGTCAGTAATGCTGTGATTCAACCAATCTCATTGAAAGTCTGTCTCTCTCATGAGGGATTCTAGTCTTCACCTTCGAAGATCTAACCTGGGAATTCTCTCTAAAAGTTGCTGCAACTCAACAGCTTCAACAACGGCCCACTCAGAGAGTTTCAATCTCATCTCCCGAGATTCCCGAATCCGCACTCAAGCACCAACTCACGAGCACAACTTCAGCATTTTGGCCACATCGAGCAGAACATCACTGCCCCAATGAGGTACCTTCACCCCAACACTGAGCAGCATGGAGTCACTAACCTTCTGCTGCCTTCTTGGAACTTCAGGACTTTTCCTAAGCCCTCTACACTTAAAGTCTGCTACCGCAGCCTTTTCCTCCTTTTGTCTTTTAAACTCACCTGGGGCCTCTTCCTGTCCCTCTCCCCTGTCTAGGGACCTCTCCTTGTCCCCTCTTCCTTTGGGACCTCTCCTTGTCCCCTCTTCCTTTGGGACCTCTCCTTGTCCCCTCTTCCTTTGGGACCTCTCCTTGTCCCCTCTTTCTTTGGGACCTCTCCTTGTCCCCTCTTCCTTTGGGACCTCTCCCTGTCCCCTACCTGGGGACACTTGTCTTCAACAGCACGCTGCTCCCGGTCACATGACCGGGGTTTTTACCCAGTTTTGCCTTTCTGCGCAGTTGTGCTGGCCCCGTCCTCCTCCCAAACAACTCAAAATGCTGAACTGTGCGTGTGCAGCCTGCTCCCAATCCGCACACTCCGAGGTCTGTCGGGACTTGGCAGTTCCCGACCCCAGGCTTTATGCACATGTACAGATACCAGAAGCTACTAGCAGTTTTACTTTGAAATAACAGCAGGCACCGATAACCTTGCCATTATTCATACTGCAAATTGCAGCTCATTCTCAAATTCCTCCTAAGGCTCCTACATTAGGAGGCCGGGCACTTTCGCAGTGGAGGAATGGGCAATGGAATGGATGACCTAAAATTACACGTAGGTTTTTTTCTTTCCAAAGGACACCTTTATCAACCCTTTTAGGATATTTTCATCCGAAAGACTGGCAGGAGGGCAAATGTTTCATTTTTACACAGAAAGTCTGATTGCCGAAGACATCTGGAGTAATAGCTGGCCTCAAGTGGGTCTATTGGATCAAAACACAATCAAAGGATTGGAATGACTGTCATCATTAATATAGTCAGCAGAAGTCCTGTGCACACTGCAGGCTCATTATCATTTACAACAACATTACATCATGTAAGTGACCTTCTAGCTCCTTCAATGTGTGCTAATGTTACACCTAAACTCCTGCACACACACCGATATATTTATGTGTGAGGAAGACAAGGTCACAACATTTTGTTTTAGCAAGCTGCAGAAATGTGAGACATTATACTTATAAGTACAAGAGGAAGTTCTCAGAGATATGCACTAACAGCATGTGTAATATACTATGCATTAGCAATATCTGTTGTGACCATGCCCTTATCTGTAATAGATGTGGTGTGGAGCTAATGCATGTGTGCAGTATCAGCTGTGAATACACCACCTTTCCACTATCCGTTGTGGATCTACCACACGTTTGAAATATCTTTGGTGGATATACCACAGATACAAAGGACTGAATGGCCTCCATCCATGCCATAAATTTTCTGTGTGCAATATATCTGCCTTGGATATACCACATGTGTGTATTATCAGCTGTGGATATGCCACATGTGTGTATTATCAGCTGTGGATATACCACATGTGTGCAATATCAACTGTGGATATACCACATATGTGCAATATCAGCTGTACCATATGTGTACAATATCAGCTGGTGATATACCACATATGTGCAATATCAGCTGTACCATATGTGTGCAATATCAGCTGGGGATATATCTATATATTACACAGGTATTATACTTTTTCCTGTGTAACTTTATGTGAATTTGGTTATTTCCCAGGGAACTGCCAATCCAATTTAGGATCTACCACCATTTGTGAGCTGCCCTTGAGGAAAATATTCAAACCTCTTAACAGCTGGCATCAAAAAATGGCTCCCCTTCTCACCTGCCTGCTCTCTAGGCTCAAATGGGGTCAAATAAGTCAAAAAACTACTTCAGGAGTCACAGACAATCTCCTTTGACAGCACAAACTTAGCTTATAACTGTAACTATTCATCATAACTTATTCATTTAATCCAATATGTTAGCCCTTCCAAGGTATTCTGCTGCAACACTGCGTCCAAGGATTGTAGGTGGGGGGAGAGGGGAGAGGGGTGGGAGGACAGCACATGATTAGTCTGAGAAATCAAATGCAATAATTTTATTTTCCTTTTATTTGTTCGTGTGATGTAAGCGTCGCTGGCAAGGCCAGCATTTATTGGCCATGCCCTTGAGGAGGTGGTGGGGGAGCCACCTTCTTGAACCGCCACAGTCCGTGTGGAGCAGGTACACCCACAGTGCTGTTAGGAAGGGAATTTCAGAACTTTGACCCAGTGACAGTGAAGAAATGGCGATATTTTTCCAAACCAGAATGATGTATGAGCAGAAGGTACAATCGGTGGCGTTCCCACGCTACCCTTGTTTTTCTAGGTACATTATTCTACATCTTCCCGGCTGTAATTATTAAACATCACGACGTTTCGTGACGTGTACAGATATTAAGGAATGTGCCTGCCATTGAAACCTGAAAATATAACAGGATTCAAAGAGTACTTTCAGTTGGAAATGTAATGAATGCAAGTTCTAAGTTTGACCTACAGTGCATTTGGAATGTGGGTTCAAACGAGAAACTATGTATTCTAGCAGTTCAACAAAGAGCTTAATCATCAGGGCTGCAGATAACACAGCCCATTGTTTCTACTGAATTGAAATATCCCAAGTAAACAAACAGTACGAAAAGAGCTGCCCAATCCCAATATACAGCCATTAACCCTACCCTTGACTTTGGACGAAGTGTGCTTAAGATTCAGTAATCCTTTGTTCTGGCTGCACAATGTTTTTTTAAAATTTAAATTTAAGTCATAAATTGTTCAATTTTCTGAGTTTGTAGCAAGCAATTCATTTAACAACAGCTTGCATTGATATAGCACCTTGAGCACAGTACAATGACCTGAACAAGAGCAAGTATCAAACAAGATTTGACGCTGAGCCACATAAGATGATATTCGGATGGGGTGGGCCATAAGCAGACGGGTGGTCAAAGAGTTTTAAATGGTGTCTTAAAGGAAGAGAGAGAGGCGAAGTGGAGAAGTTTAGAGAGGGAATTTCAGAGCTAAGGGCCTTGGCAGCTGAAGGTACAGCCACCAATGGCCCAGCAACAGAAATCAGGAATGCACAGAGGCCAGAATTGGAGGGCAGCAGAGACCTTGGTGGGTTGTGGGGCTGCTGGAGAAGGTTGCAGAGAGAAGGAGAGGCTCAGTAAAATAAAAGAAACTTTTGGGGAAGATTTCCTCCCTCTGCTACATGCAGTGTTTATGAACAGCACGTTTTTATTTTGCAAATCTGCCCCATACTAAGATAACTTCAACACAGCTCTAAAGTATTATTCATCAGGTTACCTGTTCAGATTTGTCCAGAGCGGCTGAGGGTGCATTTGTGATTCCTGACTTTGGCAGTGCTGTCGGCTAGTTTGGCACAAGAGATGAATCACTGCACAGGCCCAATAGCGAGCTGCCTGTCCGTACTGTCGGCTGACATCTCTAAGATCTCAGGTAAAGAATCGCTGAGACTTAAAAAAATGCAATTTGGGGTCTTGTTTCCAGTTAAAAGGATCAAATTGTTTTTCAACTAGAAAACCTGACTTTGATATCCTCATGGTTCACGGGTGAACTAGGAGTCGGATACGTTTTTGAAGCCATATTAGATTCTGAAACTACGGGTTACATTCTCCCCTGTGAATACATAGTTATTTATCTTTCTACATTACAGATCTAACAACCTCTACTGGAAGTGGCAGGCAGGAGCAATTTTGCTTCCAAATTTTCCATTCAATCTCAAGCTGCTAGTGTCAACAAAAGAAAACAATATTCCAGACAAGATCTGTCTGTGGTGGTGCTGCTTTCACATTTCTCAACTATTTAAACCGGACAGGTAATTGAAGCAAATCCTGAATACCTTCATACAGCTGCACCTTGGATAATTCCAACCTAGCTTTGCATACGCAGAAGGAAAAATCAGAAAAAACTTGGGAAAAGACTGGTGCTGGTCCAAAATGGAGTTCTACTTAGGAGCATACAAGACCAGTTCGGACCAGTGCCAATCCTTTCCCGAGTTTTACTGGTTTTTCCTTCGCGGCAATCAAGGTTCACCAAAATCACATACGGCTGTTAAGATGGTGGGATTGAAGTGGAAACGCATGATCCGTTTTGGGGGATGGAGCTACAGCTTTGGGCCGATCAGATTGCCACCGATGCCCTCCTGGTCCAACCTAAGGTAGTCCGAAGCAACTCAAAATCAATGATCCTACAGCTGTTAAGCTCTTAATATGCAATGGATAGGCATAATTGATATGGAGAGCTTGGGCACATATGGTTAGAATAAATGGCAATTGTGAGTTTTCTTTAAAAGACCAACAAAATATTCACATATTCGTGTCCAAACCTGTAGCTGACATGTCAACCGTGAATTCATTAATCCCAGTTGATGAGCTACTGGCAGGGATTGATTTGTCCCTGAAACAAGTAGAGGTCAGGGTAGGACTGCCAATTTAAGGAAGCTTTTCAAAAAAAAAAGAGGAATGTGGCAGTATCTCCCCAAATCCACCAACTGCTCCTGTCCGTGCTCTGTTTTCAGTATAACACTTTGATTTTCCTTAATAGCATTGAATTCATGGGGCATAGAGCTCACTGAATAACATCTTGCTTCATATTTTATCCACATCAGGAGAAGCTTACACGATTCTTCATTGATCCTGAACAAGGACTCAACAGCCATTGAAGAGCAATTTTGATTTGGGCTAAGTTTTGCAACCATATTTAGGCATGGAAGCAAGTCTCCAAGCAATGCCAGAAGCAGAAAAATACTTTTATTACCAACACAAGAGCAAAATACTGCAGATGCGGAAAACCTGAAATTAAAAAAAAACCCCAGAAAATGCTGGAAAGACTCAGCAGGTCTGACAGCGTCTGCGGAGAGAGAAACAGTGAGTGCTTCAGGCCTGCGTCCCTTCATCAGAACTCAGAGGGACTGGTGAAAGGTCACATTGCCGAAACGTTAACTCTGTTTCTCTCTCCACTGATGTTGCCAGGCCCGCTGAGCATTTCCAGCGTTTTCTGTTTTTATCCCTTATTAATACTACCTCAGTCTCAATCAGCAGTTTTCTTACATCTACGTATTTGTTAACTTCCCCATCTGAGGAAAATGTAACCTCATGAAGTTCACTAAAATGCCAATTTCATTACTGATTTTTAAAAATCTGATTAACCCTCGCTTTATTTGGTCTCAGATTGTGATTTTGAAAGCTAAATGAGGGAACATCGACGTCTTTCTCCCCTCAGGCTTTAGAAATATGAAAGGCTACAAGGAATAAAGACACTTGGAGCTCAAAGCGGCAGCAAAAAAAGTTAGAATTAACATTTATCAGCAAACTATCCAACTTGGACAACATCTGATGCTTTCTGCGATACCCAATCAAGGATCAACCATCCATTAGATACTTGGACATGGAAGTAAATCAAACACTGATGTGTAGTGCCCTTCACTGAGATTATACAAGGAGCCTATCATGCTGAACTATTTCCATCATTTCTGATCTGATACAATGTACATAGATGTCTGAGCTGGCATTTTCAAGTTCTTTGTTAGGTAGAAGTGGATGGGTTAAACAGTGGCAACTTGAAGAGAAGAAGTCTACTGACCTTTCCAAACCAACTGCTGCCTGCCTCTTTTAGGTAGAGGAGGCTTTGGCGGCCCAACTCGGCCTGTTGAAGGAATTGCCCTGTGGATAGACATATATAAACAAGATTATCACTGGCATTTCCACCGCCTCCTGTTCTTCATCAATAATCCTTTCCCAAGTCACGCACCAAGCCTGTGAATCTGGATTGCAGGAGGGTTACCGACTATTTTCTGTCTTAACACAAGGGAAAAAAAAGAGGCGCTCTTAGCCTCACTGTCTCCTGAACTGAAAGGCTCTTGACAGGTGAAGTGGAAAATAATTTTGGACAGCATGCAACAGGAACCAGAAACTCTGCACTTCAGAAACAAAAAAAAAAGCTGCTGCTCACTGCAGCGTCAGAGCCAAGGTAAACAAGTTGTTTACTGGGAAAAGATGTGACCCCTGTGGTAGCTTTCCTCCTCACTTTGGCATTCTCCGCCCCTGCAAATTACTGAGTGCAAGGATTGCGAGCACATGCTGACTTACTGAAAGAAATAAATTCTTTGTCAGTAACTTGCGTAGCTGCGGTCGCTTGACTGGCTGGAGTACATAAAACAATTCCAACATCCCAGTAACATCAGACAGCTCTGAATGAATAAAGATAGGTTTGCATAATTTTCAAAATCATCAGAACAAGCTGAACATTCTCCTCCCACTGCTCAGTGTAGCAGGGAATGAATAACCAAGTATAGGGAGGAGGGTTTTCATTAAGATTAACATGGTGAAGGGAAGAAAACCTCAGATATTCCTATTACACAAACACATATATATCTATTCATTACATCAAATATACATGTAAACATCTACATATATTATGTACATATATTAGACAAAGATTATGTACAAGGTGTTAATGTCTACATATTTTTACGATGTATAAAATAAAATTACAATGATTCTCGAAAGATCTATTATACATGCTTTTGGTTCTGAGGTGAATCCTCTGACCTTAAGAGTAGAGAAGCTGCAATTGGCCACAGCCAAACCCCCCCCACGCACCCCCCCCAACCCCACCAGCCCCACCCCTCCGCCCTCACTGCATCCCCCACCCAGGCGCCCCCCTCTACTAGCCCCACCCCTCCACCCCCACTGCACCCCCCACCCCCACCAGCCCCACCCCTTCACCCCCACAGCAACCCCCACCCGCTCCACCAGCCCCACCCCTCCACCCCCACTGCACCCCCCCAACCACACATCCCCCCCCCGAACAAAAATAGGAAAATCCGCCAGATTTCTCATCTCGTCACTACACACAGACTTGTACTGGGAATGTGGTACTGTGTGTGTGTGTAGTGTGCAGGGGAGTGGAGGGGTGAGGTGCAGACATGCTCACGTTGGCTGTGACATCTTTCAAAGATGCGACTTTCTTTTAAGGCTTCATAAATGAGCAAATGTTAACTGGGGGAGAGGGTGCAAAATGGGCACTGCCCGGGGAACTGTGCCCCAAGGAGGAGACTGTGGCTTCAAGGCAGGAGCAGATTTGGCGGGTGTGGGGGTGACAGGGTGCACATTCAGAGGAAAAGGTTGTAAAGAGAGTGGAAACGGCTCCCAACTCAAACCAGAGAAAAAATAAATAAAACTTTTATGGTAACAAGTGCTCTGAGATTTAGGGACCGGCCAAAGCTGACAGAAATAGAACTGGCACCTTGCTCAAGAGAGATCCTCAGTAATTCTTTGAAATAGAGCCACTGAATCTTTGACGTCCACCTGAGGGGGCAGAAGGGGCCTCAGTTTAACATCTCATTTTGAAAGACGGCACCTCCGGCAGTGCAGTACTCCCTCAGTACTGGCACTGGTGTGTCAGCCTAGGTTTTGTGCTGGGGTCTCTGGGGTGGGGACTGTACTACACACTGAGTCCCAGCTGTCACATTGATGTCAATTTGAATTCTGTAATGGCAATGCCCAAATAATTAAATAAAAACTCAACACATGTGCAGACCGTGCTGTAATATTTAAAGCTTGTCTCAGTTCCCAGGTGGAACCTGTGAACCATCCACATTTTCCCGACTAAACAGGAAGCTTTAACTTTTCAACCTCAGCCCAGTGTGGCCCCGTTTACAGTGTTGAACTATCAACAAGCGGCAACTGCTCACGACTTCAGTTGCCCTTTCTCGCCTCCATTTAACGCTCAGGCAAATAGGTTTAAAGCAGACAAATGCCGTGTGCAGCAAAAGCAGGAAGATAATTACAGAAGAGAAATTAGAACAAATATTACAGATTGCATCTCGAACGAGCCAATGTCGGTTCGAATTCCATAATGGGTATTCCCATAACGTGCATTATATAAAACCTCACAATTAGTGTAATGTGAAGTCCAGTGGTCAAGCTTCAGTAAATGTGCAGTTAGTTTAACCAATGCTATTTAGATAATGCTTTATTATGATGCAATTTTATTTTGATTGGGAGGATGTCAATAGCGCTGCTGGTATAAGATCTAACACATAACAGAAAGATAAAACACGGGCACTTTTACACTGGGTTTGCAAATTCAACTAAGGTCGCTGTGCCAAAAGTCTCCCTTCCCTGCCAAATGTAAGGTTCCGACGTGAATTTTGTTTTGGCAGCCAGGAAACAGATCCTGGTGGCTGTGTGTCCACAGCTTGGAGTTGGCAAAATTTCAGCACAAACTGGTATCAAGTTGGCTGTTTCGTTCCAAGAAGCAGGCGTGAAAAATCAGAATGGTGCAATAAAAAGTACTCTTGTTCAGAAAAATTAAACACGAACACCTCTTGGCTAAGGCCATTTTTTTCACATGCTCTGTCGAGTGTGGCTACTACCTCCCTGAGGTCACCATTAGTTTCCTCTCCTAGAACAGCGCTCCTAATCTATCCATCCAAGGTTCCCATCTGTTGTTGTGTACCAAACACAAGATCAGCTCTGAAAACGTCAGCAACTCCACGGGCGTCACACTGACGATAATGCTCGAGACAACTTGCTCCAATGGAGCAGTGGGGTTATTATCTCTTGTGAGGCCTGAAACCGGGCTGTGGGGGGGTGGGGAGGACTTGGCGGGAGGGCTATTTGAAATTGGTCTTCTCGCATCATCAGGATGGCATGCTGGAGAGGGCACCGGTCACAAAGAAGACAAAAGTCAGCTGGTGGAAATGCTGGCACCAGATCTCCCCATGTGGGGGATGGGGAGAGGGTTCGGTGGTGGGGGTGATTGATGGTGGTTGCAGGCGAGCGGCGGTTGGAAGCAGCTTGCAGTTTAATGTACAGCCAGGAGTGGGCACTGCTGCTCCTTCCACCTGCGCATCCAGTTAAGTTTTACATTTTTTACATATCTTTTTGGTGGTCGCCTTCAGCAGTCCCTTTAAGGACATGTTTATCTGTTGTCTACCTGAGGAAACTGACCATCTGCCTGTGGGCAATCCAGGATGTCCTGAACAATATGGTATGAAGTGCACAGCTGGCATGGAATAAGCACAGACACAGCGCGTTTCATTGGGTACCAGAACTAGAATTGCCCATTCCCATTTCAGACCTGTCTTAGCTCCTCCTACAATTACTTCACATGGTTTTCATATCCTTTCAATTTCTTTCATTAAACATATTTGGTTAATATCATTTCAGTCATTCAACCCTCTATTTGCTTTCTGCCTGCACCTGCATGTGTGTGCACGTGGGAGTCAGCATGCGTGCCTGCTTGTGTCAATGCGCACATGGGTTTCCGTGTGCGTGCATATTCATGTGCGTGCTCGTGCATGCATATGCCCGTGCACGCTTGTATTTGTGTCTGAGCGTGCGTGTGTCTGTGCACGCGGGTGTGTGCATCTGCCTGTGTGTGTCCAGTTACACTCCCCCTCCCTGCGTTTAATGCCTTTATCAATGCTAATCATTTATATTTTTTGCCAATTCTGATGAAGTGCCAGCATTAACTCCCTGTTCTCTCCACAGATGCTGACTGACCTGCTCAGTTGGAGCAAGCATTGGTGTAAGTGGTATACAGGATGCTCCAACCCCGCTCCAGGGTCTCCCAGTAAATGGAGATCAGGCCTCTGGCTCTTGAGCCTGGGTGAACATGCAGCAGGAAACTTGTGTCCAATGGACGTGGGTGGTCCCTCAGCTCTGATTCAAACTATGGGTCCTGTGAGCCCATAAAAATTGGAGTAGAGAGCCAGTTAACGCTGTGAGTCGGTACAATGCTGGCTACGGCCATGGACAGCTCATGCTGTGGCCTGTCAGGCTGTTAATCAGCCTGTAAATCCTTCTAGCAGTTCACACTGATCTCTCCAAGGAAGGGGGTGAAAGTACAATGCAAGAACCTATGCAGCGTTCAACAAAGAACTATTGTACGTTACTCTTTCACAAGAGAATTAACAGACTACAACATTATAGCTTTAAAGGCTTTGATTTTCAAAGCATATATTATATCAACTCTCTGTAATGCAAGTGGATTAAATGCACTTAAATGCACACCTTTCAGCAAAATTGATCACACTTTATTTTTACTTCTTTAAACATTATGCCCTGATAGGTTAGGAATTGATTGCATGCTTTGCCGTTTGCTGTCACTAATAAATGTGGAATGTTTAGTTGTTCAGTGATGAAGTACAAATGCGTACACAGTTAGCAGTGCAAGGCCAATGCTTAAAATGCAGGAATGCAGGAAACAAGAGAAATTACCTGCAATTATTTAGTATCTTTCACATCCTTAAGATGTCCCTATGGATTTCACAGTCAATTCATTGCTTTTAAACTTTAATCGCTGTTGTTATGTAGGCAATTTTTGCACAAACAATACCCAGAATCAACTAAATAGCTGAAAAGGAAAGATTTGCAGGGCTATGGAGAAAGAGAAAGGGTGTGGGACTAATGGGAAAGCCCTTTCAAAGAGTTGGTATAGGCATGATGGGCTGAATGGCTTCCTTCTGTGCTTTATAATTCTGAGAATCAGAGACTGAGTGTTGACAGGATGTGAGATTTTAAATGTCTGTTAGTTCACATGAGAAAGGAAGAGACCGAGGGAAGTAAGGAGCTGGGGACAAAATGAGCTATAAATAAGGGATATTATAATTCCAATACAGTAAAGAGGAAGAGGAGGCAGTACTGTAACTTGGGAACTGAGGTGGAACAAGAGAGGAAAATTCAGAGGAGCAATAATCATTATGGCATTGATGAAACAGAGAAAGATAAAACAAAAGCAGTTCTCTTCACACCTATCAATAATTCATCTTCTGAACTGCCATTGTCTTTAATGTAACATATCAAAGTTCCTCCTTTGCCACTTCTACAATGTGAGAAACATTGCTCTGGTTGTTTCAGGGTGAGAAGACTGTGCAAACAGATCCAAAGTATAAATAGATCCGACAGGAACAATCAAGCCAAGTGTTATAGAATGTTAAAATTGTGTGATTTACATGGATGCCATTATAGAGGAAATAAATTACTTCCAATGTACATTTAGCATATTATAGCACTGTATAATTCCACAGCTAGGTTCCATGACCACAGGACCTGTTAGCGTATTTGAACCCTAAGTTACGTTGACCAAGAACAGTTCTAGGGTGGAGACTGTGGATCCTCTGCAGATGAGGTTAAAGGTTCTGGACTGGGTTCTTTAAATTGTGACTCAATATTCCTGCCAAGCATAATAGTGACTTCTCTTTTAGTTTTGTGCCCCTTAAGATTTGAATCTTTCCATTTCAGTGGCAGCAGGCGAGTTATAGCACAACCCACACAAGATAAAATTCCCTCTACTCTGAGAATAATGTGCATCAGCCTGAACCATAGAAAAGCACCCACTAGAGCCCCAGTGTGATAATTCCCAGCACTGCTGCGAGATTCCTAATTAGTGCCAAATCGAGATGACCCAAACTCATTTCAGACGGATATCTTACAGGCAGAGACATAAATTTGAGCTGGGTTTGAACTTGGGACCGAGATGTGAAAGGACAGTGTCTAATCCACTGCACCATTCACTCACCTGACAGCCTGATGTGTTACGATTGTCTAGACTGGATATGAAGGGAGATCAGAAGAAACAATGGTCAATGGTGCTCAATGCCTACTTCAAAGAAAGCTGCCGACAAAGATCTAGCAATCTCTGTGGCATGAGTTCCCCCTTTCCCAACTTCAATTTGAATCTGTTGCTACATCAAAGGACCTCCAGGCATTCAGCAGCAGTGATGTCATCAAGCAGGGTAAGCAGCCAATCCCTTTGAAGAATTCTCACAGATAGCAAACCAGAAGGTGAAAAGCACTGATTACCCTGCACTTTTTAATGTCATTTTGCAGGCAGTGCAATAAGTGATTCAGGCACGCGTGTGGGACTAAGGTGGCTGCTGAACTATCACAAACAAACTTAAAAACAAAACTTCCTAAAAATGTGGAATTTATCATAATGGAGACCTTTGACACTGCATTAGTTCTTCAGGACCAGAGGGGTCATTCAGCAGAAATTATGAACTTAGTATGGTCTTTAAATCCGAGTTACATTTTAATCAACAAGGTGTAACTTTTTCAAGAGTGAGGCTAGTAGTGCAAAAGGTCAAGCTGTCATCAACTCAGTGATTTCTAATTAATTGCAGACTAGGGGGACTTCAACAGTGCACCCTCTAGAGCACAGTAGCATCGCTGACAGCAACTTCTGGATTTATGTGTTTAACTGGGCGTGTACGGACTCCAGAAGTTGCTGTCAGTTTCAGGGGAGCAATGACAGCAAGTGCTGAAAGTTTCACTGTTGTAGCGCCACAAAAATTCGTGCAATTATCCCTTTCATCTCCATGCTACTTACTCCCAAAAAAAAACCTTTATGGATACAATAAGAAAACTGGCAGGCAGGTTGGAGGTTCATTTTGATATTGTTTAAATGCCTACAATTAAACATGAAAGAAATCATCTTTTAAAAGGGAGTGGAAGTTTTCAGTTCAAACCTGTCGAACATGTTGGGGAAGCAGAAGCATCCCGAGTTTGAAGGTCATAACTGAAAATTCAAAGGTTTGACAAACTCCAGGGCGGAATTTTACACCAGCGGGATTTTACGGCCGTGCTGAAGTCAATGGAGTTCAGAATGGCTCGCTGCATTTCACGACCCTGTCCCCTATGCAGCGGGACTGTATAATTCTGGCCTAGGGGCTGCATTTTCCAGTCGGCGAGCGGTGGGGGGGGGGGGGCGCTCGCCGACACGTAAAATGACGCACGGAGATGTCAGGCGGGTGTTCCGACATCACCGCACGCCATTCAGATATTCCATTCAGCGGGCTGTCAAAGTGCCAGCTGTCAAAGGCGTATTAAGGCCTGTTAAAAAGCAATTAAAGTAATTACATGAGCTGCCTGTCCAGCCTTAAGAGCCCAGGCGGCCTTCGCATTGTTCATGAAACCTCATCCAAGGCGGGATGAGGTTTCATGAAGGGTTTATTATTTCAATAAAGCTTTTTGAAGTAAATAATGGACGTGTCCCAGCTCATGTGACAGTTTTACATGAGGGGGCACGTCCTTAAATTTTTTACCCACCTTTATTCAAATTTCCATAACCTAAACAAATCTCCCTGAGGCACGGAGGTGCCTCGGGGAGATCTCTGCGCTCTTTAGTGCGCATGCGTGAAAGATCCCAGGGAACCACCCAACGGAACCACCCCCCCCCACCCCGCCCTACACCCGCACAGGGAACGCTCAGCGCTTCCGGGTGCGCATCACGATGGGCGGGCCTTAATTGGCCCCGCCCAAATAAAATGGCAGCGCGGACCCGATTAGGGGCATCGATCGGGTTCTCGCCCGCCCCTGCCCCTGCCCCCACCCCCCCGCCCCCATCCCCACCCCCTGCCCCCCACCCCCACCCCCATCCCCGCCCCCACCCCCGCCCCCACCCCCACCCCCCACCCCCACCCCTACCCTCCGCCCCCACCCCCGCCCCCACCCCCATCCCCATCCCCACCCCCATCCCCGCATAATCCCCCCAAAGGGGGGAAATTTCTGGACTTAGTGTTATTTTTGCAAATATACAGACTGAGAACACAAATGTACAGGGTAAGGTTACTGCAGGCCAGTTACAATCAACTATTTTTGAAAAATTTTCAACTCTTTGTGACTATTTTTGACTAAATATGCTCCTTTAGGATTCCTCCCTTCCCGGATAGTCTCAGCCTCAGCCTCTGTGAATGGTGCTCCAACAACAGTGGTCCACGGTGAGATCGCTGCCAATCTTTTATTATCTCTGAGGAACTGTCATCATTCTGAAATCTCAATGGTCTGTCCAAGATTGAGAAATTGCCACATGAGGAACTCTGTGGCCCATTGACCTGCTGTGCTATTATAGAGGGCCTCATACTTGCAGCATGCAACCACTGAATAATGGATTACATCAGGCAAGGAATGGAAGGAAAGTACATTAGCTATAGTATTGGTCTGATTGCAGCAGATGGCTCTGGTTATTGCTAGGTTTTGCCACTGCTGCAGCAATCATCATTCATCAAGGTCTGTATTCTCCACAGCAATGCACTAGATCTGTCCAGAGAGAATCCCTGTAAGAGAATTTATGTGAACAATCTCATACTCTCTCAAAAGAATGTCAAAAGGGGAGTATGTCATTGCCAAGTATTAGGGAAAATGGCTACCATCGCCTCCAAGTGCGGGGTTGTGTTTCTCTTTAAGTTATTTTTTAGCAAGATGTGAGCCTCCATCAGGACCTATTCTGTCGCATTTCCATTCACTTTTCTAAATCTTCAAAGAAATGCGCCAGACATTGTTTTGAAAGGTACCAAGAAGATTTCCCAACCCAGAAATGACACTCATGCCAATTCAATCCAACATGGCAAAAGCGCGGCACTGCGTGTGACGACAGGAACATTTGGTGCAGCCTTGCATCCAGTGATCAGCGGCAACCCAATGGTTCCAACGGCTCAGGAGCCTCTCCAACACGGATGAGGTGGCAGGGAAAGGCCATGTCAGCAAAGCTGGACCTACATCCCGGGCATCCAAACACCAGGAACATTTTTGCTTCCAGTCCAACCAGCTGGAGTTTTATTTTGCCGGAGTGAAGTTTTGACAAACTGCTGCGGTAACTTGATCAGCAAAATAAAAGCAAAATGGAAGAGGCCAACCAAAGGAGAATTTCTCTCAACCATTAAGGTAAACACACAGAGAAAAGCAAAGCACTTGGAATCCAATTTTTAAACTTTTTCTCTTGCCTTTTTAAAAAAATAATCTATTTTCTTCCCTTTTCACTTGCAAAAGCAGTGCCTTAACCAGAGTTTGGTTCCATGGGAACTATCCTCCCTCCATTGGTTATACCACGGCAGAACCCATGTCCCAAAGCAGTAGCTTGAGCCTCTGGATTACTAGCCCAGTGAGATCTATGCCACCATCTCCTTTAGCAGCAGACACTTTGGGATCTCAAATTCAAAAGAAATGTAGGCTCCCTCATATTCAGCTCATGGCCAGACTGGGTCAAGTCATCAGGCAGATTCGAGGGGAAGCTAGAAGCCCAGTTATCAGCAGGAGGGAGGAATCAGTGTTGGGAGTGGGAAACTATTCCACTTCAGAATCCCCATAGTCTTTGGTCCTTAGAGGCTGTCCAAGCATAGACAATAACAAAATGTGTATTAATTAAATACAAGTAGTTAATTTGTTCACCTTCTAGTGATATAGCCATTCGTCTTTAGTTGATCGTGGCTGTATCGTAAGCCATTATTCAAAAGGAAACCCAACTGTGCTTTTTTTTTACCTGGTCTTGCAGATGGCTGGTTTGAGACAGGAAATGAAACCTCTGTGAGTGGCAGTATGTAAACCTCAGGTCCATTCTGTGATGAGGACGTGGTGCGGGGTGAGAATTCTCCTGTGTAATCCTCACCCTCATTATTCTCAAACTCCTGCAAACAGAAAAAGAAAGAGTACACTTTACCTTTACTCTTTGACGGACTTGGGAATCCTCTTAATTCTCAGGTTTTCTCAGTCAACTTTTACTTTGTCTTCTAACATGATGAAGTCTGGGTAGATGAGCAGAGCAAAAGCTCAGTCTAAAGCAGTTTTCAATATGGAGAATTTATACTGAAAAAATATGATAAAATGAAACATATCAACTCTAAAATAATGAGGCAAACGCCAAGCAAGCAACAAGATGACAGGCATTTCTGTACAATCAACCATCTCCTTTGAAATGTAGGTTATAGATATTCAAGCATTTTGTGAGCCAAAAAACCTCAAAAGCCACAGAGAAAGTTTCAATCCATGTTCTCATTAACTTGCATGCATTCAAATTACTGATGCTAAAAGACCTTGGTGTTTTCCAATTTAAAAGTTATATATCAATGAGGCAAGGTGCTAAAAATTGGAATATAGGAACAGAAGGAAGTCATTTAGCCTCTTAAGCCAGTTTCACCATTTCAACGAGATTACAGTTGACCTACAATCTGACCCCTTTTCCAAGCCCACAGAGTTCAAGCAGGACAAACCTATTTACTCTGATTTTGGGAGAAGGGGCAAAATGGACTGGGTTTCTTGCGCTTCATGGGTCAAAATGACAGGGAATGGGGCGTGGTACAACAGGTGTCCCTATCATCTGAAAACTGAACACCCCTGTCTTAGGAAAGCAGATAGGTCCCGTTCTCCATTCCATCTTGCGTGTAGGTTAGCAAGGTACAATGGACACAACCAGGATTGGCCCCTTCCTGCAGACTAAGAAATATTTCAACAGAATATATTACACTTAATCTTTGCTGCTCTAAAAATCCCTGTAACGGTTTCTACAATAATGAGCATCCTAACCAATTTGTCAAAGCTTCGAGGTAGTTTGTCAAAAGCTTTTGACTTATTCCTTTCTTATTTGCCTCATATTCATAGCAGATTTGATTACCAGATATGATTGGGGCGGGGATGAGGGAATGCAAGTAACAGAAAACTTTTGTAGCTGGAGGACAAGTCAAACAATCCGATTATTTACTTTTGGCCAATGTATATACAATAGGCTTCAGCACCGCTGCTCTGCAACTCCACATAATGGTTCACAGTGAGACATCACTTTAGCTGTGTGTCAGCCACTGGTTGATTTGACAGCTCAGCAGTTATGCTGTTAATGACCGCTGTTATTTTGTGTCTTGATTACCCAGTTTAGCGTCACTCACCTACACTACTTATTATACAGTCTGAGCAAAATGTGTGGTCCTGTGATTCATTCTGATTCAATTTACTTTATCTTTTTCCTCTCAGGTGCCCTTCTGTTCCTCTCCCTTTTAGTTTTGCCAATCTTCACAGTAACTCAGGAAGCTCTGTGGCTTTGGGGAAAATCACCCACAATATCGTGGGAAATATCCCAAGCACTGCAGTTTTTGACTTTTTAAGTACTCTCGTTTCTGAATTAATTTTACTTGAAGAGTCTTGAATTCTAACTTTGCATTCCTCCTAAATGTTTAAAAAATGCACAAAGTTTCATTAAATATGTCTGTGCTGTTAACTTCAACCACATCAGGTGGTAGCAAATTCTACATTCTAACCACTCTCTGGGCAAAATTATTTATTTCAGGATGTTAGCTAAAAAAAATGAAATAATAATGAGACAGAAGCTCGGTGGATCTTAACTGAGATGCTGTACCTGTATTTGGAAAAACTTCATTAAAATAATTCTTACCCCAGGAATATCAACTTTGTCCCTTGGTAAAAATTGAAGGTTTCAACTATAACAGGTGATTATTGTAATAACAGGTACCTCAAACTGTTACCACTGCTTATTACATCAGTTACTCACTCTTGCTTCTCCTCCTTCATCCATACTTCTTTATCTTTTTGGGTTATTCCCATCTGTTTTACTCCTCTCCTGTCCTCTTAAATCCAGTATATTATCAAATTCCTTCATTTGCTCAGATTTATTCTCTTTACATTACTGATTAATTTTTACTTCACCAATATCATGGTGTGGTCATCCAAGCCCTCCAGGAAATTACCTTCAATGTGAGGGAGAGCCTTTTCCATCCCCAAAAGCATATTGCATTAGTAAAAACTGTAAATCTCTATTAAGGTGCAAGCATGAAGAATGGACACTTGGACGAAGTACTGGATGTCTGTGGGCGGGCTGCCAACAATCTGGATCCAGACTCCTGTTCCATACACACTACTGGTCTGCTAACACCCTGGATCCAGACCCCTGTCCAATTCAAAGCTACCATGAGAACCAAAAAAATCTACTGCTATAAATCAGTTTCTGTTATTCTTTCATGGGATGTGAGCAGCGCTGGCAGCATTTGTTTCCCATCTCTAATTCCCTTTGAGGAGGTGGTGTTGAGCTGCCTTCTTGAACCTCTGCAGTCCATCTGGTGTCAATACACTCACAGTGTTGTTAGGGAGGGAGATAGGTACAAACTTTCTGCCTTTGCCCCAAAACAAAAATGAAAGCAAGACTCACCTGCAACCCATTATCCCCAAACCCTCTGGAGCACAGCATTGCAGCTGAGACTGACTGGTGTTCTTACAGAGTATACATGAGTACTCAAACAAATGGTCACTGAATCAAAGGAGGAGATTTTGGCTCCAAGAAGAAACGAATAGAAAAATAGACGAGGTGGATTGTGGCAATGACAGAGTGATGATGAACTAGGCTTGGTCTCATGAAATCATAGAACTGAAAAAGCAAGTGACACAAGTACAGTTGAAACATGATAACTTAACTGCTGCTCGTGCAACTCTCTAAGGACTATTGGACTGTCAGAATAGAGCAGGGGAAGGGTCTAACAGCATAAATTCCTACAATCAGATCTCAAGGATCTTGGAATTCTTGCCATAACTCCCAGAAATGATCATTAAAATTGAGTCAGCTCGTTGCACCCAGTGTCACTCAGCACATTTAGAGAGAACCATTTTCACTGAACTAGATAAATGTTCAGTGAGATTCACCCTCTTCCTCTAAGTACATAGAAGATTTGCAACAAGACAAAATCCTTGCTATTATAAATCATCATTTCCTGATCTTTACACATCTCCACCACATCTTTCCTGCCATCAGCATTCGAAACATCTCAACATCCCAAAATAATAATAGAGAATGACCAAATCACCTTACCTTTCATTAAGTATAACCCTATATAGTAACTTCTACAGTGGCATCAGCTGAGAGACACACCAAGACACTTGAGCATTCCTTCCAGTGTGTTCAGAGATGGCAGTCAGAGCAAATATTATTTTCTGACTGTGGCGTCACTGTGTGTTGGTTCTGTCAACATCGACAACACCAAGAGTTTTGTTAAATACCAGCTCCCAGAAAGAATCTCTGGCTCTTATATAATTGCTGGTTACCCATGGGATAAACCTTCATGTTATTTCAGTCTCCAATTTCATTTGTGCACCTTCTGGATGGGACTCTGTGTTGTCTCCCTTCTTACCACCTCAAAGCCTCATCCTATGAGGTAATGAAACTCACGGACTCTTTCCCATGAGTTCTTCTTTCCACAGTTACACTGAACATGGCTCATGCTCTAAAACTCCTCTGAATAATGAAATGGATATATTGTCAAACATTCCCTTTGTTCTACTCCTTTCATGCAGAACTTTCTGGTTGAATTTATGGCCTTTTAAATAGCCAGTCAGGCCACTGTCATCAGAATCATAACACAGTGAACATCAGTGCAGCAATTAATGCATGCCAACTGACTTTGCACTTTGTCTAAAAATGCCAAAAACCTCCACAAAAATCTTAAGAATGGTAAGTATTTCTTGACATTATTCCTGCCTGTGAGGTAGCCTCCCTCTAATTTAAATAACGACAGAACGGTCTTTATAATTTAGTGACAGCTTTTTTCTCTAGTAGTTATCTGAATAGCTTTGAGATTGACTCTTACATTCCAACTCACCAGACTCCAAAGTTAATTCACAGGCTGAATGTAATGAACAGGAGATATAAGCTAGTCCTGTAAATGTACAATGGATTCTACATGATAAAATTAATTTTATAATCAGATGTTAAAAATTAAATATCGTGCAATAAAAAGGCACGACACAGAGGAATCACTTCATACCTGCATTATGATTATATTGCCAAAGTGACAGATTTTGGCAAGGTTTTCAGACCAGATTTCTCAAGAGTTAATTGCTTTTGGTTGTGTGGTATACTAGGGATTGTGCAATAGGCTTCAATAATAAACAACATCTCACAATTATACAGCGCCTTTAAAGTTTTGGAAAATAAAACACAGGGTTTTTCAGGAATTGAAGTAGTTTGGGGAGCAAACATTGAGCAGTGTGGTGGGAGAGACTACAAGGAGTGATTGAAGGCTTGGTCACAAAGGTGGGTTTTGAGGAGGCACTTAAAGGTGGAGATAAAATAGTAAAGGTGGAGAGAGAGAGAGAGAAGTGGAAAGGCAAAGAGAGAGAAAAGGGAAAAAGGCAGAGAGAGTGAAAAGGGAAGGCTGAGTGAGAGAGTGGAAAGGTGGAGAGATTTTGGCAATAAATTTAATTTAGTAGTGTCACTCAAGAACATAAGAACAAGAATAGACCATTGAACCTCAAGCCTTTTTCACCATTCAATTAGATTATGACTAATCTATATCTCAATTCCATTTAGCGACCCTTGCTCCATATCCTTTGATACTCTTACCTCACAATAATCTATTGACCCCATGCTTGAAAACCTCCTGACCCAGCAACCACGGCCTTTCTAGGGGGGTTTATGAATTTCACTACCCTTTATGCGTTGGCTTCTTAAAGACAACAGATTGTTCCACTGGCTGACTTTATCCTTTATAGAATAAATGTAGAGTTCAGCAGAACCAGCACTGCCTGGAGCAACATTGAAATCTGAGACCACTGATCTCAAATCATGTTATAAGCCACCCTGACCTTCTGCATGGTGTTGTTGTAGAATTATTTTTGTCGATAAAATATAACCATGGAAATGTTTTGCAGCTGTTCAGTACAGTTTAGATTCCTGCTAGAATTAAGCTCTATCTCTTCACTAATGCAAGATAAATCTCCTTTACAAACTTATAGTTTTAAAGTTGTATTGCTACTAAAGATTATTCCTTCTATGCTTTGAGGGCATCATTACAAATATTTAGTACATGGAGAACATAATCACATTTACAAGAAATGTTTTATTGCTTATAAGAAAAAAAAGATGAACAGTCACTTATTAGCATAGACCTTGAATATTGCTGAAAAGAGAGACATGTTGCCAAAGCCTTCATCTTGCACTCATCAGGACAAATGAAAGAGTGCCAAATTTCAAACAATCACAACAATTTATACAACAGGAGAAAATGGGTGCTGATTGGTTGGCAAGTTGAATCTGAGTGGCCAAGGCGTTGCCATGGAGAAAGCAATGGGAAATTATAATTTCCCCATGCTCCTGGGTAATTCAAAAAAGGCACAAGGCTTGAACATATTCCTTTGTTTGCAGAGAATAGGTCCCTGCGTATGAATGTCACTTCTAGCAAGCGTAAATAAGCCACATTATGAGCTTGACTGATTAGCTTAAACTGGTTGTTAGTGTAGCTATTAGCACACTCAGGATTGTTCAGCAAGTGCTGCCCAATTGCAGAAACACATTTAATAGTAGATGATTTGTTTTGGGTTTTGCAAGCATGGGTTGGTTGAAGCCGGTCAGTACTCTGCCTATTACAAACAGCCAGGAGAACATGTTGTTTGATTCGATCAGCCAATTGTTGGGTCTACATACCTACAGATCTCCAATCTTCCCTTATAACTCTGATATTTGACACTAGGTATTTCCCTGAACTGCCTCTATATCTCTCTGTCTTGGTGACCAAATGGGAAACAGTACTGAATGTGGGATCTAGCTATACAGTTCAGCATTATTTGGAGTTTTTGATTCCTGCTGTGCAGTTGGCTGGAAATCATGATTGTCAGGTTTACTAAGATCCTTAGATCTTCAGCTTTACTTTTAGCTATTTGAACACATTCATGAAGTACCTGTATAGCCAAATGTTTCTTCTTATATGTGTTTTGCTGCCATCAGCAATCACATCAGTACTCACATCATATCCTCTTCCTTATCACTAACAGAACGTTAATCTCCTTTAACAAATACACAATTTTTGAGTTTATTATAATAAAGATTATTCTGTTTGAGTATTGAGTATTTTCCTTTGAAGGCGTTAGTACAAGTACCAGGCCCGGCCGGTGCTAACTGCAAATGTAAGTTTACATTCAAGAACCATGGTCAGGATTTCCCGGTCTGCGAGTGGCGGTGCGGGGCCCACTCGCCGACACATAAAATGATGCGGGATGATGTCGGGCGGAACTCCCGATGTCACTGCGCCTCATTTCAATTTTCAGGTCGGCCAGGGGTGCAGCCGAATCAGCTGTGCACCCGCTGACCTGTCAACGGCCAATTGAGGCCATTCACAGAGTCATTACCGTCATTAGTGGACCTGCCCATCCAACCTTAAGGTTGGCGGGCTGTCTGGGAGCCCTGGCGGGCTTTGGAAAATGCATGAAGCCTCATCCACGGGCGGGATGAGGTTTCATGCAAGTTTTTTAAAAATTTAATAAAAGTGTATTTAAAAGTCTTGGACATATCCCAACTCATGAGTGCTTAGCCTCAGGGAGATGAGTGCACTCTTTCATGCGCATGCGTGAAAGAGTGCACTCTTGGCTCAGAATCCCCTGGCCATCTGCACAGGGAGCACATAGCGCCTCCTTGTGGACATCATGCTGGATGGGCCTTAACTGGCCCCCCCCAAGTAAAATGGCCGCCCAATCAGGGGCGCCAATCGGAGGCGCGCCTCCACGCGCCCGCTCCTGCACTCCCCCCCACCCCCCTCCCATCACCGACGGGGGGAAAATTCTGCCCCATTTCACTGATGTTTTCTTACTACCAGCTAAACCCTCATGATTTACAGGAACAGGGTTGCAAGCACTTAAGCCCAATGTACAGTATCACGCTTTCTAAATGCTAGGAGCTGAAATATTCTCAGGGGTTCCCGTTTCTTCATGGATCTGACCTTCACAGCTCGCCCTGTGATATCAGTGGGTGAGTGAGCTACCTACTGAAGTGTCGCTTAGATCAGAAAATTCCACTTCTGCTGAAATCAATGCAGTGATCCGTAATGTATGGAAATGCACGAGGGAAGATGATGTGTCTGGCAAAATCATGGCCAGAGCATTGCCGGAGGGCAGGCCCAACACGCACAAAAATGACGCACAATGACATCGGGCGCGTGTCCTGACATCATCGCGCAAGTTTAAGATATTTCGCTTGGCAAGCGTGTGACAGAGGTGGCTGCGCACCCACCAAACTGTCAACGGCCTACTAAGGCCGACCCGACGGTTAGCGGGCAGGCAAAAAGGCCAAGCGGCCTTTGCGTTTTTTTTACAAAGCCTCATCCACGAGCGGGATGAGGTTTCCTAAAGCCTTTATTAATTGAATGAAAAAATTTTCCTAAATATAAAAACATGTCCCAACTCATGTCACGTGAAAGGGGGGGGGGACACGTTTAAATAATTTCGCACTTTATTTTTAACAAAATTTTTTTAATCAATTTAATCCCCCTGAGGCAGCTCCGTTCCTCATGGAGATCACTGCACTCCTGCGCGCACATGCTCGAAAGAGTGCGGGCCCCAGCTCTCCCTCCTCCCCCCGACCGCACAGGGAGTTGTCCCGCCCACATAAAATGGCGGCGCGCAGCCAATCGCGGGCGGCAATCGGCTCCCGCGCCCACCCCTGCCCACTCCCGCCCAGCCCCCCATGACATAGATAAGTTTCCGGCCCCTATTTTGGTTTGAGGTATTTTACTTTCTAAAAATGATACGGATGTGGTGTTTAGCAGGATCGGCTATTATTTTGTATTTTAAGGTATTGTTTGCGTGTGGTATTCAACAGGAGGCGTTTTTCAATGTTCCAATTGTTGCTCTTAGTTATTTATAGAATTTTACAGTTTTGGGGAGCCCATTTGGCCCATCATGCTGGTGTTGGCTCTTTGAAAGAGTTGTTCAGTTTAGTCCCACACCCCAGCTTTTTCCCCATAACCTTGCTTTGTGTTGCTTTTAAATATAACAAGTTTATCAGGTTGCAGCCAAGATATTAGGGAGCGATTTATTCACTAATTCAATAGTTAAGTATTGTAATAGTTTGTTTAGGTCTCAAGAAGAGGTTCAGAGATGTGTCAGGGTTGAAGTAGTGTTTATTGGTAACACATAACTATATACATATGTGCAAGGTATAGTACAGACTAGGAGCTAACTTCATGTTGACCTGTCCATACAACTCTGAATCCTTTCTACTGTCATGTGCCTCTCTTCATTATACTATGGGTGGTACTGTTTTCCAGTCCCACATTAACCCTTGCTAAGCTGAGCACCCTTATTCCACGCCTCCCTCAAGTCTTTACCCAGCAAACTTACAGTAGAATTTTCCTTTATGTGCTACTCCTTCTCCCTGCAACCCCCACAGACCCCATTGACAGTCTGGAGGTTTGACACGCCTGCCAGATCCAGTTCTCATCACATCTGGAGGAGTGATAGGCTCAGTTGCTTTGGGCAAGCTTTGTTGGCTTGGAGTTGAAATCGTGGTGTTCTGTGTTTCTAGCACTTGGTTGTTTCGATCTGATTCGCTTTTGGCGAAGTCTTTGGAGTTGAATTTTTCTTTATCAATAACCCATCTGTTTTGTTCGGACACCATGGGCTTGTCCCGTTTCTTCGTTCCTTCACAGTATGAGTACAGGTTTTCTTTCTCTATGGGGTCCACTGCGATCTTTCTGCATGTTGATGGTGTATCTCCATTCCATTTGAATGTTTTTCATTCATGAGCTCAATCTGAAGTTTGGCTTTCGTCGCCTAACTGTGTTCTTTCCTGTGCCCTTGTACCTCGCTGAGGTTTGCTCTGGTGAGTTGATGGTCCTTCGTCTCCTGCCCCAGCTTCATCTTGCTGCTGTACATTTCTGCTGGAAATTGCAGTTTTGTTGCCATGGTGTCTGCAGTGAGCTTCTCCTCAGGTGATCCCCAGGTGTGTCCATGGTTCAGGCGCATTCCAGTCAGGTGAAGATGCCGTTTGTTTCAGATCTTTTAGATTTTTGGACTCTGGGTCCTTCACCAGCTTCTCCGGTTCTGAGGGATTGCGCAGAGGCATTGCACAGTTAATGTTCCCATTAACTTCCTGAAACTGATGTAGAAGAAAATGTTGCAGCTTGGGCCAAAGTTCTTCCCTAGATACAAGAAAGTTCTAGATTCTCACTCCTTCACTGTCATTTCGAAAAAGCTGCAGAGACTGATACGACGATCTACCAAATGACTTGAGAGAAATAGTTTTCTGGCACCTAGAAAGATTCAGTTGTAATTACACACGCTTCTCAAAACTGAAATGAGTGAAAATCCTTCCGGTCCCACCAGCAGCAGGAGGCTTGGTGGACAGGTCAACTTAATTTGGAATGAGGCCAAAAATCAGTTCTCTAATGTTGGGATGAACTTTAACATTTATGTTCTCAGGACTTTAAATGTGGAGCTGCCTTATGAACAATAGCAGGAAGACCTTTCGCATTTGCATCTCCTCATGCTCATTAAAATGTCACCTCACTGGAATTAAGCTCCCCTCCAAATTAGATTCCCCAACAGTGAAAAATTAGAATGCTCACATTCATGAACACACGGCACAGGAAAGAAGGAAGGGTTAGCAGGGAAGGATGGAACAGTGGTCAGGCAAAGGTGGAAGGGATAGTGCAGGCTGTTTGGGGAGGGATAGTACAGGTTGTCCGGGAGGGATAGTACAGGGTGTCCAGGAGGGACAGTGCAGGTTGTCCGGGAGGGATAGTACAGGCTGTCCAGGAGGGATAGTACAGGCTGTCCGGGAGGGATAGTACAGGTTGTCCGGGAGGGATAGTACAGACTGTCCGGGAGGGATAGTGCAGGTTGTCCGGGAGGGATAGTGCAGGCTGTCCAGGAGGGATAGTACAGGCTGTCCAGGGGGGATAGTGCAGGCTGTCCAGGGGGGATAGTGCAGGCTGTCCGGGAGGGATAGTACAGGCTGTCCGGGAGGGATAGTACAGGCCGTCCAGGAGGGATAGTGCAGGCTGTCCGGGAGGGATAGTACAGGCTGTCCAGGAGGGATAGTACAGGCTGTCCAGGAGGGATAGTACAGGCTGTCCGGGAGGGATAGTACAGGCTGTCCGGGAGGGATAGTGCAGGCTGTCCGGGAGGGATAGTACAGGCTGTCCAGAAAGGATAGTACAGGTTGTCCGGGAGGGATAGTACAGGCTGTCCAGGAGGGATAGTGCAGGCTGTCCAGGAGGGATAGTGCAGGCTGTCCAGGAGGGATAGTTCAGGCTGTCCAGGAAGGATAGTACAGGTTGTCCGGGAGGGATAGTACAGGCTGTCCAGGAGGGATAGTGCAGGCTGTCCAGGAGGGATAGTGCAGGCTGTCCAGGAGGGATAGTACAGGCTGTCCAGGAAGGATAGTACAGGCTGTCCAGGAGGGATAGTACAGGCTGTCCAGAAAGGATGGTACAGGCTGTCCAGGAGGGATAGTACAGGCTGTCCGGGAGGGATAGTACAGGCTGTCCAGGAGGGATAGTGCAGGCTGTCCAGGAGGGATAGTACAGGCTGTCCGGGAGGGATAGTACAGGCTGTCCAGGAGGGATAGTACAGGGTGTCCAGGAGGGATAATGCAGGCTGTCCAGGAGGGATAGTGCAGGCTGTCCAGGAGGGATAATGCAGGCTGTCCAGGAGGGATAGTACAGGCTGTCCAGGAAGGATAGTACAGGTTGTCCGGGAGGGATAGTACAGGCTGTCCAGGAGGGATAGTGCAGGCTGTCCAGGAGGGATAGTGCAGGCTGTCCAGGAGGGATAGTACAGGCTGTCCAGGAAGGATAGTACAGGTTGTCCGGGAGGGATAGTACAGGCTGTCCAGGAGGGATAGTACAGGCTGTCCAGGAGGGATAGTACAGGCTGTCCAGGAAGGATAGTACAGGCTGTCCAGGAGGGATAGTACAGGCTGTCCAGAAAGGATGGTACAGGCTGTCCAGGAGGGATAGTACAGGCTGTCCGGGAGGGATAGTACAGGCTGTCCAGGAGGGATAGTGCAGGCTGTCCAGGAGGGATAGTGCAGGCTGTCCAGGAGGGATAGTGCAGGCTGTCCAGGAGGGATAGTACAGGCTGTCCTGGAGGGATAGTACAGGCTGTCCAGGAGGGATAGTGCAGGCTGTCCAGGAGGGATAGTACAGGCTGTCCAGGAGGGATAGTGCAGTCTGTCCGGGAGGGATAGTACAGGCTGTCCGGGAGGGATAGTACTGGTTGTCCGGGAAGGGATAGTACAATATGTCCGGGTACCCTTTAAGTATGGTACTCCGACCTTCGTCCCATGAGCTAACGGCAGTGTAGTGAATACCGGCTTGTCCTTGCTGCAAGAACCGGCGAGCTCCTTGCGGATGCACATTTAAGGAGTTGAACAGCGCAAGATCGTAGGTAGTCAGCCATTCCATCCCCACTTCCAATCACTCCCGCGCCCACCACCAAACTTAGACTCTAGAACAGAAGATTCCAGCCCTTGATTCTTTAATTGGTAGACAAGAACCAGTGAAAATGACTACCAAACTATATTGGTTTGAAGGTTAATTTGGCAGATGTTGAAGCTTTTTCTTCAAATTTCCAAAGTCTATTGACTAAATTCAGTGCAAATTTGCTTCAATCTTCATTATTAACATCTATAATTGTCCTGTTTGGAGTCTCAAAAATCTCTAAGCTGCTCCCCTCCCCCACCAAATGCAAGCTTTATACAGATGACAGTTAATGAACTGAATGAAATGTTGACTGGGCAGATTAGTGAATCGATACCAACACGGTTTGGCTTATTATTTGAGTAAAACTGCCATTCTTTGAAAGATATGCATCTTTGCAATACTTAGACTCTGAAAAGGCTCTTAACTTTTAAAAAGTTGTAAAGTCAAGTGAAACCTCTATAAATGAACTCCCCCGAAAAATAGACACTTATTGAGAGATCCAAGGATCCTGCATTGTAAAATCTACAAGCAGCACACTGCACTCAGAAACCGCTCTATCTCTGGTGTTGAAGGCTGACATGACTCAAATGCCAGGGATAGAGTGGTTTCCATGTGGCTTTGGATATGGGGGAGAGAACTCACCATTCATTGGAACTTTTTTTTTTACAGCACATACAATAACCATTAAGGCCACCCGCAAAAGAAGAATAGCTGATGCCAGTCCCTAAACTGTCCCTAATTTAACACAGGTTTCACTCTGCCTTGAGTGTAGTAGAGAGAAGCTGTGCTGCAGAAAATTGAAGTAACTCGCAACACTTCTGCAGCTATAACCTAACCCTCACTATGCCTCACTACAGCGAGTGTCAAAGCCTCCATTACGCAATTAGTTAAACACGTCCAATCTTAGCCCCATCTCCACTCCCCTGCAGGTCAATCCCCCCCTTCCCCAAGCACCCCCCTCCTCCCCCAATCACTTCCACGTCCAACACACATACATCCAGCAGGGCACACAGCAAACAATTGACTTTGACCTTTGCCGTTATGCACGCTCCGAGCTTTCCTACCTTTCGGCTGAAATTTTTGACTGCAGAAATCGGTTCCTGTGGGAATGAAGATGAAGAGATGAAACATTGAGGCAAACAATGCATTGGTTTTGAAGTTACGGTGAGTCTTAACTGTTAATGAGCACAAGGCAAAGCTTTCCAAACATCTGCAACTTCACACATGTGTGCAGCTGAAGCCAGGAAGCCAGGACCTTGCATAAATTTGGAGATTGAATGAAAAGACTGGAGGTGGCTGGTGAAAGTTTCCTAGATCACCTCATTTGATGCCATGCCATTGTATTTGTAATGTCTAGCATACTCTGAAACAATACGTACGGAATATTCTGATCAGGGTGACTTACAAATAAAATAACTTCTAGTTTTAGAATTATGCATTTCCATGGCCAGCCTAAGAAAGGATAGAGTTTTAGAATTAGCATTTCAATTGGGATTGATACTTGTTAAGTCTAAAAGCCAAACTGGCAGGCTCGCTCAAGCTAACCTTTTCTTATAAAGACCAATGGTTGGTCTTCAGTTAGAGTATTGTGTCCCTTTCTGGGCATCCCAGTTTAGAAAGGACCTCAAGGCCCTGGAGAGGGTGCTGAGGAGATTTATTGGAATGGTGCAAGGGATGAGGGTCTTCACTTATGTGGGAGGATTGAAGAGTCTGGGATTGTTCTCCTTACAGTGGAGAAGGTTAAGGGGTGAATCAATAAAGTTCCTCAAAATTGTGATAGAGCAGATAGGGAGAAACATTTTCCACCAGCTAGAGGGCCAGTAACCAGAGGACAGAGATTTAAGGTAGTTGACAAAAAAGTCAGAGGGGTGATGATTCGTCACTCAATGAGCTATGATCTGGGATGGCACCATCTGAAAGGGTGGTGGAAGCAGATTCAATCGTAGCTTTCAGAAGGGTAGTAGATATCTAGTTATAAAGGAAAAATTTACAGCTATAGCAGCAAGAAACAAAAGATCTAGGCCACTCGGAGAGCTCTGGGACTTCTGCTGTCAGGTTTCAATTTTTTGTAATTTTCTGGACCGCTTGCTCAAAACTTGGACAACCTTGTCCACAACTAGATGGGTGACGGTCCTGGATTTCATCACTTTACTCTCACTATCCTTCAAGCTAATGAACACAAAAGGTTGCTTAGGAGATGGTTGCAGATGAGACTGAGAAAAAATGCACCTACAGCTGGGCCAAAACGTCACAACCTGGTCAGAGAAAACCGGAGATGAATCAGTTTTTAGATGTTTCTGACAAAATAGTTTAATTTTAGGTTCTTGTTCTTTTTGCCGTTGTCATAACATTAAAAGTGATTTCAGCTAACAGGATTAGCAAACATGCTGCCCATTACAAATACAGGAATGGCACAAGCCTGCGGCATAATTTACCCCCAGTCCTTCCTTATTTCAATGTTGCTTTTCCTTTTTAAAAAGAGTTGCAATGTGCAAATGCAAAGAATAAGCTCTAGAAATGGATGGTAAGTGGCTGGATGAGAGTAACTGAATCAATGGCACCATTGAGATGACAAGCTGGTGCCATGTTTCTCTTCCCTGCATGCCCCTCTGAGTTCCTCTTGTCTTTTAAGTGGTCGGCAGATGGAGCTGGACTTACAGGGAGAAGGCGACGGCCTCACAACTTTATTTCATAAGAGACAGAGCACGTGCACATCAGGATCAAAGTGCAGAGGATTGGGGGGTTGGGGGGGGGGGGGTCCTTCAAACAGCAAATCAGCTGTGCCACAGTGTTGGCAGGGAGAACAGCAAATTTCACTTGAGGAAGCAAACTGGTGAAGAGGAATCGTGCAAATTGGGTGCGGGGGGCGGTGGGGGTGCGGGAGGTTGCGTAGGGGAGGTGTGTGGGGGTGGGTGCATCGGAGAGGTATGTGGGGGCTGCATATGGGGTGGGCTCTATATATTGACTTGCAAACTTATGTGTTGCTAATGGATATGGCCCAACGCTAAAGTGGTTATCCAAATGCAAGACCATAAATGAAAGGAGCAACAGTAACAGAGAATGAAGGGATGCAAAAAGAAAGGGACAAAACAGCAAGTGCGGAGTGACAGTGATCAGCCATAGAATTCTAAACGGGCTACAATATTTCTCACTCCTTCTCCTTCCAGTTTCTCCCTTGAATTTCCTACAATTTCTCTGGCCTATTCTAATAAATCACTCTCCTCCTCATTTTACTGTTCTCCACACACTATGCTGCCACAAGATCCAGCCAAGATTCTATCTTGCCTGTCCAGTAAACCTGCCATGATATTTTCAACTCAAAGAATCAATAAGAATATTATCCGCTGGATAAATCTCTGCAGAAAACTGACAGATGCATAAAAAGAATCTGACTACTTCCCAGCACACAATAATTTCTAGTCAGCCACATGTGAAACACATGAACAGATCATGTCCCTTATTCCACCAACAGAGATCTGATGAAGTTGAAGTATGACAAAGAGTTTATAAAGATGATTGACACAGATGAGTTTGTACTGGAGAGCTGGGAAGTTTAACTTTGACAGAAAAAGTTAGAAACACACACTAGATTGCATCAAAGAGAAGGAAAGCTTAATGTTTCAATGCTAGATATCATGAAAGATTAGATTTGATTTAAGTTAGCCGACCTTTCACTCAGATATTGTTGGATCTGCTGGACAATTCCATTATGTTCTGTTTTTATTTCATTTTTATTTGTAATTGATTCTTTGGGTTGAAACTATCATGGTAGGTTTACTGGACAGGCAAGATGGGGTCTTGGTTGGAGGACATGGAAGTGTAGTAGCGTGTGGAGAAATAAGGCTTTCCCTTTCAACCTCAAAAGAGTTGATTCATGCGTATATTGGCCAGAATCCTTGCAAAATAAGAGCAAAGAGATGCGCCCAAGCCACTACTAATGCTGTAAATTAGGATGCATTGAGACCTCTTCGACAGCACCTCCCATGACTCCCACCACTTAGAAGATAAGGGCAGAGGATGTACAGGAACACCATCACCCTCCAAGTTCCCTTCCAAGACACACACACCTTGGGACTATATCGGCCATTCCCTCATCGCCACTGGGTCAAAATCCTGGAACTCCCTACCTAGTAGCACTGTGGGTGCCCCTTCACCACGTGGACATCAGTGGTTCAAGGAGAAGATGCACAATTACCTCCTCAAGGGAAAAAAGGGATGGGCAATAGATGTCGGCGTTGCCAGTGACGCCCATACCCTAGAATGAATGTTTGAAAAATCATTTCAGCTCAGCAAAGCGACTTCTAAAGTGCTTGTTATTTTTGTTCCGTTGTGAATCTGCCCTTCAACTAGTGGCCAAAAGAAAAATCTCAAGAAACACTTAACACTGCCTTGCGTGGGCTGCTGATTCATGTTGTAACCTGCACAAATATTTCAAACCGGTTGTTGAAAGGGTTGTACATCTCTTTCTCAGAAACATTATTCCATGTTGCTCAGGTAACCAAATCATTCTTAAGGTGCCTTTCCGCTCTTGAAATGAAGATCGTGTATAAGAGGCTGCCACAATTCTTAACCCCATTCTCATTCTCATTCTCAGCTCCTGGGCTCAGCTTCTGGAAATGCAATTCAACTCCCTCGAGTGAAAACTTGCAGAAAGAAAGTGACTGTTTTCCAAAAAGTGGATTAAGCTATGTGGCTATGCCAAATCTATTTAGATGCCTCCATCATTAGAGAAACTGTTCGGAACGTTCAATCCTGATGATCAAAAGGGAATTGGGTAAATACTTGAAGGGGGAAAGAATTTATAGGGCCAAGGGGATAGAGCAGGAGAGTGTGGATAATTGGGTAGCTCTTTCAAAGAGCTATCACAGGTACAATGGGCTGAATGGCCTCCTTCTGTAGTGTCTGATTCACAGGGCTGGTTCTCAGATTGGACCTTGCCTTGGATTTTTTTCATGGGGTTAAGGATGAGCAGGCATGTATGGATAACTTAAGACCTGGTGCTTTTCTATCCCAAAATACAGCTGACGATGGAACTTAATTGGGGTGACGTTTAAGAGGCGCCAAAATGAGTGTAGTCTACCAAACAGACAACAAAAAGCAGTACGAAAATTCAAATTGCACAACCTTCACTTCTCGTCTGGGAGCAGTTATTAAAATACTGAATTATTGAAAAAAAATTAGTGTGTCTAAGTGTATTTGTCTGAAAATTGATTATTTAGGACCATTAACTATGATTAAAAAAAAACCCAAAATCTCACAGCATCATGCAATGATCAGGAGACGCTCTAGCTACAGGTCACACCTTTGAGATAGTCAGGGTTGGAATTACTATTGTGACATCCTCAGCTGGGGGTTCGATGATGTCTGACAATTATTTGTAAAACATCCCCATCTTTGAGCTCTTAAAAACTATTTAAGAAGTTGGACAGTCGGTCCTGCTCTGTAGAAAGAGGCCTTGCATCTGCCAATCCAGTGAGCTGCACTGAAGCTGGTAGCCACGCATGAATAATTTGCCTTCTTTCCCTCCTTGAAAGAATGGAGGTTTGCAGCTATTGAATGAATAAAGAAACAAAATAAAAGTGGGCCTTTCACTCCCACACGCTTGCTTAGCTTTTGAATTCCAACGCTCTTGTTTCCTTTTTTTAATAGTAAGAGGCTGTTTATTGAAACTTTTGACCAAATTTAGATTCAAGCTAATACTAATATTTCTTGCAGTTGCGATAGCTTTAAATTAAGGGTCTCAAGGCTCAACCATAATTCTATAAACTCAGATGCTAATGGGCCTCTGTGAAGGCATTTTGGAAAGCAATGTACTGCCAACTTGTGGATCAGACACAAAATAATAATTACTGGGAAAAGATTAACAAAGTTAAACCTTGAAAACATCTAATTATGCAGTTGAAGCTCCAACAGATTTCACAATTATTTCACTGTGCTGTTGCGTGTCTGGTGATGTCACTGGAGAAATGACTGGGTAGCACAGCAGGGTCTCTGCCTTCACACAACACAAGGGTGTGTCAACTCCTGGCTGCCCAACTGCGGCAAAGCTGTGCTTGAGTCATCGTTTTACATAAATTCATTTGCTTCAACTTTAGACGTTTAGGAGTTAGCAATGGAAAGTTGGAGGGAGGCTGCGGCTAAATGGAATCAAAATACAAATCGGCCATAAAGTAATAGAATGGTAGAACAGGCTCCAACCCCTACACCCAATGTCTCGCTTGTAAGTCAGCGACATTGTCCTGGTTCCTGTCCGGTTTGGTGCCTTTCTCTACTACAGTACATGTTTTCTGGTGTGTGCTCTATTCTTATTGTTACCCGCTCACTCAGTGCCTGTAAGCACTGACTTCCCAGCTGGCCGACAAACTCCTCAGACATCAACTGGCCTCTGTTGTCATGTATAAGTGGCCAATACTCACAAGTTGAGACTTGGACACTTTCAGCTGTTGGGTGGAATCCAGTTGCAGTTCACTCTGTCCACAAGCACAGTAAAATCAATAGCCACAGCCCTAACAGTGGCCCAGCCAAGAGCAATTTATTAGAACAGCCTTGTAGCTCAGCTACTAACAGTTAGTGAAGAAGCCATGTATTCTTAAATCCTACCCAACAGAATGAAAACAAAATGTTGACTATTATGTGGATGAAGGCACTTGCTGGGCTCATCAATAATAGGTGTGTTTTAACTACTGAAGTACTGACTGCCCCTTACAGCTTTCGCGCAGTACTCTGTTACTCACCACTTGTAAACATTAATTCGGCACCCACTCAGTCTCATGCTAGTTAATGCTTCATTCAGAATAAAAGCACAAAAGGCTTCAACACCTGCCAGGCAGAATGGTTTAACTGATGGTTTGACCTCTAACCACCTGTATGTTCACCTCCTCCCAGCGAGGAACTGGATTACGGAGCTCCTCAGAGATATGTCACATTTCACCTCCTGCTTGTTTTATTTAGCAAGACGCCCATACTTACTGTGAATGAACTGGACAAGTGGCATCAACAACAAAACACAAAAGCGGCAGCATCAATCAACAATAAATAAATAAAGGGAGAAAAATGCAGCGGTGAATTGAAGCAACTTTCCAGCCAGGTAATTCGAACAGTCCCCCGGGGATAGCTTGGGTACAAAAAGCATTATTTTCTGAGACATACATTTTCTAATGCTATCAACCATTAACAAAAGATATGATTAGAAAATCGTCAGATGTAGCTTCATTTTGCCAATTTACTGAATACGTTAAATTGCATCTGATACATTTCATTTTTCTGAAAATGTAACACAAATCTCACAATTAACCCAATGGCAGGTGAGGTAATACAGCTTTGGTGTGATCCGTGTACAGCCTGAGACAGTCCATTGATTAAAACATTGCCATGCAAGCTACTAGCCAATTTGCACTTCTATGCAGATCCAGTGATTATTCCCTTTTGTCTACATTTCAAAATGAAATGGTTTTGACAAGCACATTGCTTTCTTTGAAGCTGCATATATTTCTCAGTGATCACTGCAGGATGAAGGATATTTATTCCTCAACCGACATTACTGGAAAAGAAAGCCTGCTTGTCTGGTCATTAACTCGCTGCTGCATGTGGATCTTCCTGTGCTCAAATCGGCTGCCATAATTCCTACATGGCAACAGTGAGCGCACCTCAAAGGGGCTTCTCAGCTGTGAAGCGCTTGGGGGACACCAAAATGGCTGTGAAGGGCGCTATATAAATGCAAGTTCTTTCTGATTTTCTTTGAATCAAATGGGAGAAGTGCAAGTTACCCAGGTTCGTGAGCGATGGTGGCAAGGAGCAGAGCGATACGGGCTCATGTCTGCCCTCCGCACTTCTGCATCCCTGATTTTACCCTGGACACTCCCCACAGGGAAAAGCCTCGTCAGGGCTGCTTTTGCACATCCTCCTTGCAGAAGCTTCAGGGTCAGCTAATGAGCCAGGCACGCCAAGCATTTGATCTTTCCAGTGAGGCGGAAAAGTCTTTAACATTTGTTCTGCACTGTCATTTCCTCCCATGGGCTTCCAGTACATACAGAGTCCAGTAAAATGAACCTCTAAATGTTTACTGATTTTCCGAAAATAATTGTGGGCAGTTTTAAACCAACCTGACCTACTGGAAACTGGATCAGATCTGGTGCAATGAGGGTTTTACATCCTGCTCGGTTTCACTCTCTGCTGAATTCAACAAAAGCAACATTGGGCAGGATATAAAGCTAGCATTCCACCTGATCCGCTGAATTCCCAAACTGCAAGTTAGGCTAAAGTGACATCTAATGATTAAAATTAGTGTGCTGAATGAACTGCTAGATAAAGAAACTATTATAAAATGTGATTTGGGTACATGGTAGGCTGCTCTACCTTATCGCCAAGCTGACAACTGATGGAATGTGGTATTAACATGGGCACATGGGCTCATGCTATGGTTAGTAGGCAGCTTCTCTACTTCCTAAGCTATTGGCCGGTCTTATTTAATCTTTGTAAGGCATTTATCTCCGATGAAAATCTTTCCACATGAATATAAAGTGCTACACTCTCCATGAACCCAATGTTTTAGATTTCGATCTGGAACTCCCATTATCCAACTGTAGTTCCTACAAAGACACTAGAATACTAAATCAGTATCCGGACAACTCACTCCTTTTTCTGTTCCAATTCCACTTCGAGGTAACCTCATATACTATGGGGTTCTCTTCCTCATCCAAGTGCCTAACAAAAGGTAGTGGGGAAAGGCTGTGTCATCATGGTATTGTTGCTGGACTAGTAATCCAGAGACCCAGGGTAATGCTCTGGGGACCTGGGTTTGAATCCCACCATAGTAAATGGTGAAATTTAAATTCAATTTGAAAAAAATCTGGAATTAGAAGTCTAATGATGACCATGAAACCATTGCAGACTGTCATTAAAAAAAAACCCATCTGGTTCAGTAATGCCCTTTAGGGAAGGAAATCTGCTGTCCTTACCTGGTCTGGCCTACATGTGACTCCAGACCCACAGCAATGTGGTTGACTCTGAGATAGCCTAGCAAGCCACTCAGTTCTCAATGGCAATTAGGGATGGGCAATAAACGCTGGCCCAGCCGCGTGACACGAGCAAGTAAAAAAAGTCAAGTTGCTCATATGCTTCTCCTAGTGCAGGTCCAAGTCAGTCATCAGGAAGTACATCAGACTTTACCTGTCTGTCTCCCTCAGGTAAAATTCAACTCTTTACCTGGCATCTCTCCTTTAGGACCTTTTGTATGACTGAAAATTCACTAAAGAATAATTTGTAAAATGGGCAACTTATTGACAGTCTTTGGCACAGGTTGTCAGCACAATAAGGAAGTGTAAATGGGTCAAGTTGGCACCTGCAAACACTCCTCGGTACATCCGTGCCAACAAACACTTCCCTATATACTGCACCCTCAAAGACTTATCGGTACACTGTACCTGCTAACATTTCTCAGTGTACCTGTACCTGCAAACACTTTTCAGAACACTACACCTACTAACATTTCTCAGTATAACTGTACCTGCAAAAACTCTTCCGTATGCCTGTACCTACAAATATTTGTCAGTATAACTGTACCTACAAACGTTTCTAAGTATGCCTGTACCTGCAAACACTCCTCAGTACACTGTACCTGCAAACACCCTTCAGTAAACCTGTACCTGCAAATACTCCTTGGTACACCTGTGCTTGCAAACATTTCTCTGTGTATCTGTACCTGCAAACACTTCTCAGTATACCTCAACCTGCAAACATTCTTCAATATACCTCAACCTGCAAACATTCCTCAGTATACCCCAACCTGCAAACATTCCTCAATATACCTCTACCTGCAAACATTCCTCAGTATACCCCAACCTGCAAACATTCCTCAGTATACCTCAACCTGCAAACATTCCTCAATATACCTCTACCTGCAAACATTCCTCAGTATATCCCAACCTGCAAACATTCCTCAATATACCTCTACCTGCAAACATTCCTCAGTATACCCCAACCTGCAAACATTCCTCAGTATACCTCAACCTGCAAACATTCCTCAATATACCTCAACCTGCAAACATTCCTCAATATACCTCTACCTGCAAACATTCCTCAGTATACCCCAACCTGCAAACATTCCTCAATATACCAATACCTGCAAACATTCCTCAATATACCTCTACCTGCAAACATTCCTCAGTATACCTCAACCTGCAAACATTCCTCAATATACCTCAACCTGCAAACATTCCTCAGTATACCAATACCTGCAAACATTCCTCAATATACCTCAACCTGCAAACATTCCTCAATATACCTCAATCTACAAACATTCCTCAATATACCTCAACCTGCAAACATTCCTCAATATACCTCAACCTGCAAACATTCCTCAATATACCTCAACCTGCAAACATTCCTCAGTATACCCCAACCTGCAAACATTTCTCAATATACCTCAACCTGCAAACATTCCTCAATATACCTCAACCTGCAAACATTCCTCAGTATACCCCAACCTGCAAACATTCCTCAATATACCTCAACCTGCAAACATTCCTCAATATACCTCAACCTGCAAACATTCCTCAATATACCTCAACCTGCAAACATTCCTCAATATACCTCAACCTGCAAACATTCCTCAATATACCTCAACCTGCAAACATTCCTCAATATACCTCAACCTACAAACATTCCTCAATATACCTCTACCTGCAAATGTTCCTCAGTATACCTGTGCCTGCAAATGCTTCTCTGTATATTTGCATCTACAAACACTCAATCATTCATAGCTTGAAATTATCAATTAGAACCATCATTAAATTTTTTAGGCAGACAGGCTCACTTTGTCCAAATTAATGTGCTTAAATCGGTTTCAGGACCACATAGTGTACCGACCTTTCTCAGTTTTGCTTGAATGCACAATAGAAGTTAAATGGGGAACAGATAAAAGCAGCAATTAATTTATCCCATTTCCTTCTGTAGCTCTTACCTTAAACCCAATGTCTCCTTTCTTGCAGCAGAGGCAGGCAAGCATGAGGAAGATGAAGGTGAAGAGACCGGAAAAGGACACTGCTACCACAGCAAGTGAGGAGGACCACGTGAGTTCACCAATGGGTAACCCATCTGGTAAAATAAAGATCCAGACAAGTAACTTTAGAAAACTTGTCAGATTTATCAAAAGTTGCAAAAGTTTTACATGAAGCTCCATGAAGTTATTGAAGAGATAAGGTTCCACCCTCATAAGTCACTTTCTTCAAAAACGTTCTACAGTTCAAATGAAATTGTTCCACTTGGCAGAAATCACGAATGACCTTTTGTTTTGACCTCCTTAGAAAGTTTTTCTCAGTTCAAAGCGTCACAGCTGAAAAATAAAATACATTAGCTAACGTACTGTGGAACTGCTTCGAAATTAAACTCAACGTCAATGGCAAATAATTGTCGCTGTTATAATATTCCCTCCATCACTGAAGTAGAGTGATGAACTCCCAGCCGTTTACTGATCAAACCCATGCTCTCTCACTCTGAAGTAGGTCATTAGAGCTCCAACATTCTTTAACTGGCTGCTTCACTAACGTATCATCAACTGGTCCCGAAGGAATCCATTATCATTCACTTTCATTGAGAACACTTGCCTTGATTTGCACTTTTCCTACATTCTTGAATGAATAAACTTGTCACGGTGTCCTAGTGACTACACGAGTTCTGTGGAAAGGTGAGTAAATCTTGAGTGCTCCACTTTGCACCTTCAATTTGGCAAAAACCACCCCAAGGCCTTTCTTGGGAGATAAAAGGAAAATGCTGCGGATGCTGGAGATCTGAACTAAACACAGAAAATGCTGGAAAAGCTCAGCAGGTCTGGCAGCATCTGTGGAGAGAGGAACAGAATTAACGTTTCGAGTCCGTATGACTCTCCTTCAGAGTTAAAGAGAAGTAGAAATGTGATGGATTTTATACTGCTTAAGAGGGGGTGGAGAAGGGTGAGCAAAAGAGAAGGTCAGGGCTAGGTGGGAGTTAAGGAGAAATTTGACAAAGATGTCATGAACACAGGACAAGCAGAGTGTTAATGGTAGTGCTAAAGATTAAAGAAGGTGCTGATAGTGGCATAAAGGTACTTTCCTTTCACAAGAGCATTATCAAACAAAATTTGACACCCAGTCACATAAGAAAATATTTGAATGGGTGACCAAAAGTTTGGTCAAAGAAATAGGCTTCTAAGGAGGACCTTAAAAGAGGGGAGAGTGGTACAATGGCCAGGATCATCAAGACAGGAATATCCCTCACACAGCTTGATTATTCAATCCATTCTCAACGTTTTAAACTTGCTATTCATATCTATTCAGCCCGTCCAACTTTAAATGTTGGAGGCCAGCCTTTGAATAATGAAACTAGCAAGATCTTTAGTTAACAGCTGGTGCTGCAATTCCTGGAGGTATTCACTCTGTCCATTCACATAAAAATAAAAAAAAGGTATCTTGGACATAAGATTTTGAATCCTTCCACTCTAGCTGCTGGTTGTTCTATTACTTGGTCAATATAAAACGTCAATTGGACTGATTATAGGGACATAGCCATGAAAAAAACAAATGAGAAATCAAGCACCTGTTTATAAACTCTGGTCTAGATGCATTCAGCCATGAATTTGCCTTTTGCTGTAAGTTATAAGTTAAAAAAGTAGCTATGACACTGAGTTCTTTATTAGTACAGTATAGTATTGGATTAGCAGAAAAGTTATTTTTGAAGCCAGAAACACATTTAAGCTCATTTTGCTGCAGTCATTTTAAAAATTATATTCATTCACAGGATGTGGGCTTCACTGGCTGGACCAGCATTTATTGCCCATCCCTAATTGCCCTTGAGAAGGTGGTGGTGAGCCGCCTTCTTGAGCTGCTGCAGTCCACGTGGTGTAGGTACACCCACAGTGCTGTTAGGAAGGGAATTCCAGGATTTTGACCCAGCGACAGTGAAAGAACGGCGATATATTTCCAAGTCAGGATGGTGAGTGGCTTGGAGGGGAACTTCCAGGTGATGGTGTTCCCATCTATCTGCTGCCCTTGTCCTTCTAGATGGTGGTGGTTGTGGGTTTGGAAGGTGCTGTCTAAGGAGCCTTGATGAATTCCCGCAGTGCATTTTGAATATGGTACACACAGCTGCTACTGTGCGTCACTGGTGGAGGGAGTGAATGTTAGTGGATGAGGTACCAATCAAGTGGGCTGGTTTGTCATGGATGGTGTCGAGCTTCTTGAGTGTTGTGGGAGCTGCACTCACCCAGGCCAAGTGGAGAGTATTCCATCACACTCCTGACTTGTGCCTTGTAGATGGTGGGGACATGTTGGTGGGTCAGGAGGTGAGTTATTCATCACAGAATTCCCAGCCTCTGACCTGCTCTTGTAGACACAGTATTTATATGGCTAGTTCAGTTCACTTTCTGGTCAATGGTAATCCCCAGGATGTTGATAGTAGGGGATTCAGCGATGGTAATGCCATTGAACATCAAGGCGCAATGGTTAGGTTCTCTGTTATTGGAGACGGTCATTGCCTGGCATTTGTGTGGCGTGAATGTTACTTGCCACTTGTCAGCCCAAGCCTGGATATTGTCCAGGTCTTGCTGCATTTGGACATGGACTGCTTCAGTATCTGAGGAGTCGCAAATGGTGCTGAACATTGTGCAATCAGCAGCGAACAACCCCGTGGGAGGAGGGCGAGTGCAAAGTCTGCGAATGCGCGGGGGAACGAGCATCGAAAGATCCCCGAAGGCAGGGTGCTGCATCATGGAGCTAAGATTTGTACAAAGAGAAATAAAGATTTTAAAAATGAGAGAAACATGTACCCACATATGACTCAGTCACCTGAGCATGAACATATTAAAAATGATGTCTAGAAATGTTACTTTTTTTTCCCATTACTGTTGGAAACCTCATCCTGCCCAAAGGCTGCCTGGCTGATTCACCCGCCCGCCAACCGGAAGGTTGGACGGGCAGCAATATGTTGCTTTTAATTAATTGAATAAGGGCTTTAATTGGCCTCTTAAGTGTCGGCGGGTGCACTGCCGACTTCCACACGTGCCCGACAACCAAAATATTGCGCAAGTGCCCAATGACATTGACACAATGGCCCGACATCATTGCGCACTATTTTATGACCAATCGGGCCGGGCACCCGCCCACCTACCCATGGGATGTAAAATCCTGCCCCTGGGTTTTTCAATAGTGGAAAATTGTTTTGGTAGCAATATTCAGCCTCGTTTGATATCTCCAATAACAAAACAGGAGGGGACAAATATCTGACCAAGTGGCAAAATTAAGAAAGCACATTTTGTTTTAGAATTGCTCCTCTCCTAATGATTTCCATGCAAACACAAACAGTGGGAACTCTGTTCTGCTGAGAATACAACTCCAGTCAAGAGGATGATTTGAAATACATGAAACAAAACAAGTGATGTACAGATGAGGGATTTTTTTCAATGCCTTTTTATCGCAATGGACGACCATAGTCAAAGTGGGAAGTGGATCATTAATCCTGCCGCTGTCTCCCCAGTTTATTTGTGTGGGTGTCAAGTGACTTTATTGAGTGGAGGTCAATGAAAAAAATAGCCTGGTAGCTTTACAGGAAAAATTAAGGCCTTTGCCAGTAAAAACCCTTCCTTCCTCTGGGGAAGTGCCTGGGCTTCACTTCCTTTATCCTGCAGCAATATATTTGTCTGACCTTTCGATATCCTCTTGTGATATTTGACCCATCTAGGCACCTCCCACAACAAGAGAATGGTACTGAGAGTTACCGGGAGCATTTGATAACAGCTACACCCATCATCTTGCTTGTGTGTCCTGGATGGTCAGGTACGTGCAAGCGACCCATCTGTCTTTTTTCCAAGTTGCCCATGTGGTCACTGGCCCTTTGTGAGCTTTAACGATAGTTGACCATACAGAGCATCATAGCTGGGCTTAGATCCTGGATCGCCTCCAAGATCCACACACACACACACACACACGGGATACTGATCAGGAACAGAAACTCTAGTTGATATTCCCTCTACTTAGCCCAGAGATGATAAGGCCAATTGTAACAGCTGCTGAGATCAGCTCATTCTGCATAGATCACTGATCAAATCTGGAACCATCTGGCCTGAATAATAAATTTCTCACAGGGAAATATTAAAAAAAGAGCCCTTTGCTGATTATGAAACACAATTTTCCTACAATATTAAACATCCATTTTGTCCCATGGGTCTTTGCAGAGAAACATCCCATTCAAACTGACTTTTATTTAGTTTTAGCTTCAGAGTTTCATTTGCTGAATTGTTATAAAGATCTCCTTCCCTGCTTGCATCATCTGAGAGCTGAGGCTCGATTCTAACCAGCGTTTAAGTCCTCTTTCCTGCAGAGTACCTCGCTGAATATGAGAGAGGTGTGCCAATAAAGGACAGAGGACAGCTGATTAGGACAAAGCCCCTGGTGCTCACAGACCAGATCCATCCATTTCAATTTCATGGCCATATTCCACTGCCGTGCACAATCCATCGACTGTTCCATTGTCTGTCATAATGAAAGCCTTGCTCAGAGTAATGGTTACACACCATGACAGCTGAGCTCCAAGATACAAATCGAATCAGTGCAATGAACAGAGAATGTTTCCTGCCAGCTCATTGCAGCAACAAGTTAATACCTGGAATGGAAGAAGCCACAACTTTTGCGACCCGCCCATCTGCTGGTCTCCTCCACAGCACCCCCCCCCCCGCCAGTGACTGTGCCCTCGGGTGTCCAGTCCCTAAATTCCGGAATCCCCTCCCTCCGTGCCTCGTTTTCCTCCTTTAAAAGCCCCTTAAAACTCACTACTTGTCTTAATATCTCCGTGTGGCTCGGAGCCAAGTTTTATTTGGTGACGCTTCTGTGAAGTGCCTGGGTGTGTTTTATCGTGTTAAACGCGCCATATAAATGCAAGTTGTTCTTGGCACCTAAGAGGGAGACGTAATGCTAATCTCCCTGCAAGGAAAAAATACAAGAACATGTGGCTTTAAATAAGGAATGCAGCACAATCCTGTCAGATGGATCCACAGCGATGCAAACATACGTTGCTTGATAGATAAATAACAATCCTGGGCTATCTAAAGATTGTTCTACTTGATAGTTTGCTACAAAAGGCTCTGGACATTGGTTTCATGAGGAATTGGTGCTGCACCATTTTGATATTTTACATTAGGTGTAAAATTTGGGCAATAATAACTTGCAGACCTTTTTCGTGACAATTTATTTGGAGCATGGCACTATAATCAAGAGGAATCTGTTTAGGGTACCCCAGCACTTGCAAAGCCTCAGATTGTGAAATGCCTGCTTATGTCTCCCACTGAACTGTGAGCACAGTCAGTCACTCAATGAGAATTTGTACAAGATCCAGAGTGATAGAATATACAGTGGGATGAAGTAACTTATTTAGAGTCTGCTGGCATAATGACAAATGAAAGAAGCCTTTGTAGTTTTGTGAGAATGATAGCAACGCTTGATTAGCCAATTCTGCCATCAACAGATTATATCCAGTTACTGGTTGGCAAAGGGCTCCCAGCTTCCACAGAGTGATCAGCTAAATGATGAGGCATTGCTAGTGTAAAGCTGTTGAAAACGAAACAGCATAAAGCAAAGCGTTTTCATGCTTGGGGACGTGAGTGATCACACGCAATGGCGTCCAAACAACGGCTGAGGTTCAAAGCTGTTGTGAGCTGAATTTTTTTCAGAAGGTCAGCATTGAGGACACACGAAGCCAGTGGTAAAATAACAATAACAACTTTATACCACGGCGGCTATTTTCACTGCAGACTTATTAGCCTGTGTTAAAAGCAAGGCGTGCATTTAAGTAGCGCCTTTCACTACCTCAGGACGTCCCAAAGCGCTGAACATGCAAAAAATAAAATACTTCCGAAGCGTAGTGACTGTTATAGAGCAGGGAGGCCAGCAGTCAAATTGTGTCCAGCAAACTCCCACAAACACCAGCTTGATATTGTTTTAACATTTGTTTGCCCAGGGGATAAACATTGGTCAACCCTGCCACTGGCGCAGGGAAGCCAGAGAGCCGGTGCACACACAATGGGCCAAATGGCCTCCTCCTGCGTTGTAACAATTCATGCGATTCTGTATCGGAGGCTGGTCCCCAGGCCCAGGTAGATGGGGAGGGTTAGCGACAGGAAGGGCAGCTGGCTGTAAACCACCTGCCAAACCCCCCAAAACAAAAAGGTTGCATTTTACATGACCCCCCCCCCACCCCCACCACACCCACCAGCTGGGTGTTTTTCTGGCAAGGTGGGGGTGGGGGGGGGGGGCCATGTAAAATAAGGCGGGTGCCCACCCCACCACCTTCCCACCCCTGAGCTCCACCCCCGCCCCCCCCACCATAATACAAGGGGTGGGTAGGTAACAAAACTGGCAGCCTGCCATATTTAATGAGGTAATCAAGGCTCAATTAGGCTTGTTACCGAGCCTAAGGACCCTGACAATACGCTGCCTGCACTGTTAGAATTTCGGCACGGGCAGCTGGACCTTTAAATACAACCTTCAAAGGGTGGGAAGGAAGGGGGGGGGTTCGAATTTCGGGGGCTGCCCTTTGTGGATTGGGGGTGGCCTGCCTAAGATGGAAGTTTGCCTTTCTTCCTACCCCCTGCAGCCTTAAATTCAACCCCCCATCCTCCCCCCCCCAGCCTCCCCCCAAGTGTGGTAGCGGGCGTGAGAAAAGACGTTTTATTCACTGGCCACAGTGGCTGGATTTCAGGTTGTTTCGTCCCATTTCCGGTGCATCATGCCACAGTAATAATACATCCAGGGGAAACACTCCGGCTCGCTGGTTGGTGGGCTTGGATTTGCCCGTCACGCTGTGACCTCAGTGCTTCCTCGCTGCAGGTGCCGTGTTTAAAGTGCACCAGAGCGCAGCCCACTTCATGTCCACAGATCAGGACGGCTCCAGGTGACAGATGGCCCCCAAGGCAAAGAAGACGGCAGCCCCCAGATTTAGTGATGCCTCTCTGGGGCGCCTGCTGGACACAGTGGAAGGTCGCCGTGATGTCCTCTACCCCCACTCTGGCCGCACGAGGTCCACCGAAGTCACCAATCCGGCCTGGGAGGTGGTGGTAGCGGTGGTCAGCGCCAACAAGGCACAGAGGGGGTCAGCCACCCAGTGCAGGAAGAGGATGAATGGTCTCATCTGTTCCCCCAGGGTAAGGCAACCACCCCATCACTCTCAACTCACACACTCACAAACCCATCACACATCCACATGGATCTCACATCTCAGGGGACAACACCACTAACTCTCACACACACCCTCACATCTCCAACAGGCTCATATCCACGCGAGCTCATGGCCTCATCCTGTCCATGGCTCCGCTCACCACACAAACATTCTACGCAGTGCCATGTGTCCTGCTCACACTCTCTCCATCTGTTTCCATGCAGGAGAAGCTGGCTCACAACAGCAGGAAGGTCTCAGGCCAGGAGTGGAGTGGCCCATATTAGGGCCCTCGCTCACTTTGAGGAGTGTGCCATCGCGCTGACTGATGATGATGTGGACCGCGCCTGTGGTGACAGTGATGTCGGCGGCAAACACCCAAGTGAGGATCCTGCACCAGATCATCCCTCTCCCAATGCAACTGAGAATGTTCTCCCTCCTGCTTTTGACTCTGCTGCCATGCACAAATTATCTCTACTTTGGTTCACAGGGAGCTCTGCCAAGCGACCGACACCCTCAGCCAGCCGGTCCCTCAGCTCCATCCACATCTTCACCTCTAGTGAAGAGCTGGAAATAAGCAGCCTGGAAGACCCATCACAGCGCTTACCCACACCCTCCACCAGAGACACACATCTCGGTGGGACCCTGATCTAGAGCAGGCTCAGGATCACAATCTGGTGGTCACCGCACGGACACGTGTCCACAGCAGGAGGAGGCAGGTCCAGCCGAACTCCCCGGCACTCAGAGGTCTGCTGGGGAAGAGGCATCAGTGAGGTCTGAGTCAGGTGATGAGCCTCTAGATTTGGCCGTTATCCTCATCCTGAAGAGTCAGCAGGAGGCGGGGGAACATCACACAGAGCTGTTGGAAGCCCTCAAAAGAGTGGCACACGAGTCAGAGGAGTCTTTCCACCTGCTCTTTGATGAAGTGATGCCCACATGTACATGTATGGAAGTCTCCATGGTGAGGGTAGCAGACGCCATGGAGACCCTGATCCAGCAGAACACGAATATGTGTGCAGACCTGCACTCCATCGCAGGATCCATATGTGAGTTCCTGCAGTGGCAATGCGAGAGGGAAATGGGGCACCTCAACGTCCCTCCTGGTGCTCCTTCCCCTCAAGGAGTCAGGCTGGGGCCTCCGGGCACCCATAGGGAGGAGAAGTGGCAGCCAGACACCCCTGGGTCATCCACTCGGGAATCTAGGAAGCTGCCCTCTCTCTCCGAGTCCCCTTTGCCTGTGAGCCTCTCAGCCTCGTCCTCTGTCACCGCAGGGGGGGAAGCTGGCCCACAGGAGGACGGTCAAAGCAAGCATGGAGCCTCATGCAAGCGCTCTCCCATGCACACAGATCCTTCCTCCATCACACTGACCTCACTGTCCTGAGCATTTTCAATGCTGCCTGCTGGGGTTCCCTTTCAGTTGTCTATCTGAGCCGACCTGCACCTCTGCCCACCCGCTGATCACACTCCCATGCTTCACCTGTACCCGTCCATCATAAGGCTCCGCTCACTTTCGATTTCTGCGAAATGGTAGATGTCAAGTTTTAGATCAGCTCCCCCATCCTTTCCCCTTCCCCAGTCACTCATGTCCTTTCCCCCATCACTGTAGACCCCACCCCCCCAGCATCATCTTCCACCTCCCCATCGTCACCTACCAACCCGGGCCCTTGTCATTCCCAAATGTTCAGGTGAACGAGCACATTCCCTACCCTTCCTGAGAATCTCGCCCCCATCCACAGTGACATCCCTAACCCCCCTCCTTCCCACCCCAGGGCTGTGTCTGCCTCCAAGACCCCACCGACCAGCCTCACCATCCCTTCTACCATTACTGATCCACCCTCACCCTCCCACCCTACCGTCTCCCTCTCACACTCACCCCCTACCACGCCCATCCTCAATTCGCTCTCCAGGAGGCAGCAATTGACTCCACAGACCCCTCCCTTGAACATTCACCTGGACAACCACCCCCTTATTCTCTCCTCAGCATTTACTCCCTCCTCCACCTGGGCACCTTCCCCCCTCCGAACTCCCTCCTCCCCCAAGACACCTTCCACCCTCTTCCCTCCCTCCTCCATCCAGACACGTTCCCCCCTCTGAACTCCCTCCTCCTCCCAGACACCTTCCCTCACTGAACCCTCTCCCTTAGACTTTCTTCCCCCATTACACCTACCTCACCCCTTGGAACATTCTCCCCCTTTACACCCTCCTCCACCCATAGTCCCTCCTCCAACCACCCCCCCCCACCCCCCACCCGCCCACCTGCCCACCCACCACCCCCCCACCCCCCCACCCCCCACCCCCCACCCCCCCGCCAATACCCTACTTTCCCCTCCCAATCTCAGCCACTCGACACCTTTGTACCGGCACCCCCAACCTCCCCGCACCCCATCCCCCGGTACCCCTTCCTCTCCCACTCACACCCAGAACATCCTTGCCCCTGCGATCCTCTGTAGCAGCCCATATCCAAGACCATGATATTGCAAAGCAGGCCTGAAGCATCAACAGAGGTCTCCCAGCTTCCAAAAGCTTCTTTATGATGGAGCCATGTCCGTCAGGATCCACCCAGCGTGCGATGCACGTGTTCCTCCAGGGTCCAGTAAGCCGTAGGGCTCCAGCACCTTCTGCCCCTCAGATGTCCGTGATCTGAGCAAGGGCTTAAAGGTAAGTCTCGACCTCTACACGTCAGACTTATCCAGATGTGTTCTGGGCCGGCGTGTTTTCCCGCCGAACTCCCTTACTTTGCATCCCATTACCAGGTTCTCACTGGCCTCTAGCGGCATTGGCATTCTGCCATGGCAGGTGCCATTGGGATGATCCCGTTGTGATTTCACACCGGTGTGAAACCGATTCCTGCCCCTCACAACAAATTCTAACCCCCACCCCACCACCACCCACCCACCAAGACGCCCGCTGCCAATGGCACTGGACGATTCTGCCCTTCACCTTCTTCTCGCAGTCCCGGGAGTGGCCACTAACACGCTCCCGGCGCTGCCAGGACTGTTGGAGCTGCCAATCCGATTGGCCGGCGGCTCCAGAAGGTGGGGCTTCCTCCCCAGTGAGGGGTGTAAGTCCCACCTGGCCATGTTAAGCCCGCCCTCAGTGTGTCAGCCCCATGCCAACTTTGCTTCTTGGGGGATGGGGAGTGGGCTAGTGTATTATTCAGCCCAATGGTAATATGAGGGGAGATCAACCAGCGCTGTGGCAACCCCATGTAACATGGGAAAAGCTGAAAGAGAAAGGAAGAAAGGGGTAAATATTGGCCAGGACTCTCCTGCTCTTCTACAAGATAGCGCATTGGGGTCTTTTACATCTACCTGAGAGGGCAGATGGGACCTCAGTTTAACATCTCATCTCAAAGACAGCACCTCTGATAGTGCAGCACTCCCTCAGTATTGGAGTTCAGATCTGGTGGGACTTGAACCCACGGCCTTGTGACTCAGGGGCAAATGTGCCACCAAATGAGCTTGTAAAACTGGTAATATTTGCCTGTTACTTGAGGTAAAAATCCAGATACCAGCAGCAAAACAGTGGTGGGGTGGAAATCTCACCCAGAATCTCAGTGTAACCTGATGGTGGGTGGGGGAAAGGCACTCTGGACTCATCAGATTGGTGCTTAAACAGGTCTCCTGCAGAGTTCCAGTTATGTCTGATTGGAATGGAGCTTTTTATATGTATATATCTGTGCGTATGTATATTTATATGCATGTGTGTGTTTTACACTTACATGTGTGCACACATATGTGTATATTTGCTGTGGTTTGCATACATTAATCCCACTTAGAGCACCATATTCAGCACAGAACATTACCAATCCATTATTGCCAGTCAGGACTGGTGCAAGAGTATTAGGAGCCCTAGGCGAGCATTCAGCCTTGTGCACCTACCCCACTCCCCTAACCCACAATTAACTTCCGAAAATGAATACTGTGCATTAGTATGAATAAAAATTCTACATTTATAATTACAGATTTATTTAATATGTCAAAGAAGAATGTGGTGTACTGATTGTACATTCTCATTGTTCTACGCTTTTCACAGGATATGTAATAAACGAAATGTACATTATAATGTGTCATATGGTTCACATGATGTCATACTATGCGTTCCTGCAATAGTTACTCGATAATTTTATGCACAATTTACACAGTCGATAATCATTACGATAGAATGGGCGAGATTAAATTATGTCCTTTGATATTATTTATAGTCCACAGTTTTGGAATCATCATGTAGGTGTACAAATTTGAGAAATTGCCATATAAACAAGTTGAGGAATGTAATTTGAAATTTTGGGGAAGACTGCAATGTAGATTCATGGAAATCTATGGGCTGGACTTTACGGACCTTGTTGGTGGGCACAAAGAGCTTGGAATTACATCCAGGAAAGCAGCAAGGGGCAATTGGACCTCGTAGTGGAGGATGAGTAGCAGCTGACACCATCGGGGGCACCTATCAGGGCGCTTCTGATGGAGTCAGCCTCTTCTCTGCCCCTCTGCCATTGGCACAGATATCTTCGAGTGCCATGTCGACAGATGAGCCTCCTGACATTGTGCAGGAGACTCCCACCACGTTGGGGCCCTTGTGACCTCAAAGTCATTGCATACATGGGGGCATAAGGGTCAGCAGCCTGTCTCCACCAGAGCTGGTAGTGAGGATGCAGTTCCACTCCACAGCACCCGGAATAGGTTCTAGAAACCCCACAGTATTCATGCTTGGCTGCACGAGTGTATTTATAATTAGTGCCATCTGCACATGTTCATAACTTTCTGTGTTCCTAAACGATTTCTTGTTTCAGCATCTTGCAAAGCCTCAATAGTTTATTCAGTGTGTGTGTGTGTGTGTGTGTGTGTGTGTGTGGACGTATAGCGAGGGTCCTTTCTGAGGGTGTCTGTGCAATCAAATGGCTGACAGGGTTTGGATGTTTGAACTTGTTCAAGGTGATGCAAAGGTTTTCATGTGATGTAGGAGCCTGAAGAATGACACACTGCCGCTAGGATGATATAAATAGGGAGACTCATCTATTGAAATCTTCTCAGGGTAAGAGCTTTTTGTGTCTCACGGCCATTAAGACCCTCCCTGAGAGGCTCTTGCACATGCGGCTGCTTAGGATCAGCCTCCCCTTCCTCTAACTTTTCATCAGAGGAACAGCCTGTCTCTCGTAAATCCTCCTCCAATGGGCAATCCTGTCTCTGTAGTGCCAGTTTGTGCAATGCACAACAGACTATAACCATCAGGGAAACTCTTGATGGCGCATACTGTAGAGATCTGGCTGCTCTGTCAAGGCAAATAAATCTCATCTTGAGTATACCATTACAGCGCCATTGTAACTCTTAATGCCACAAGCATCAGATGGCCACCCAAATAACTGGAACTAGCATATCATGTGACAGTGGCTCACAAAAGCCAAAGTCTCCGCAGGCACTATCACTCCATCATTTGTAGATATGTCATATACACCCAGTACCACGATTGGCTGGGTATGGTCTCCACCTGCCTCTTTGTGCTGGCTGCAGCTTGCCCTCAGCAGCCCCTTGCTCCTCAGCAGTTTGGCCTCCTTCCTCCACATCGTGAAGTTCCCGCCCCTGGTCAGGTGACCTCCTCCCTCTCCTCCTCCTCCTTAACCTCCCCCTCACTGGGGGGACGTGTCTCCCAGAGAATTGATGTTTCTCTTATTGGATTCAGCACCAATGGCGCAGTGATGATAGATTACAGTGTCAACAGGTTTGCGTACGATGTAATGAGGGAACACTCCCGATAACATTCATGCACATCAAAGATCTCCCAGAGAAACGTCTGCCAGCAGCCTCTCCTGCTAAAGTCAGGCAAAGATCCATCTCTGGTCTTTATATTCACGCTTTCTAGTGACAATGATAAAAAACGAGGTTCCCGCCTAGAGTGGTTCACATGCAGGTATCATGTTATGGCACCAGGGACACATTATCACAGTCCACTGGACTGCTAACAAGCTTAAATGGCCATTAGATATTTTAATATGACAGGCATGCCAATTTCGGAGCCCATCTGCCCAATGTATTATTACGCACCAGTGTAACAAAGTAGGGTTCGCGGCCCGACATCATCACACTGGATATTACATTTCTCCAGGATTACAGCAGCCCTGTTTTTGGAGCATAAAATTCAGCCCTATATGTATGTCAGCATATGTGGAAGTATGTCAGTAGAGCCAGGCCTTCCATTCCCACTCCTGAAGCCTGTTTGTTTACCAACGTAGTTTCATGAATAATTCGTTCAGTCTTCTGCCGCGCCCACAGTTTGCCATGCTAGGCCTAGTTTGCCGATGGTTGCACCAGCCCTGCTGCCAGTGTGGGCACAGGCAGGGAAAGGGCCATCTCTTTCTGCAATTGCAAAGTTGCCTAAAATGAACTGGATAATTAAAGCATAATGCATGTTTATCATGGTAACACACTGACACTGGTCTCTTGTGAGTTCCACAAATCTATATCCACAATTGACGTAGGCTTCCCATCAGCTTTTCCTCACTTGTAGGAAGCTACAACATACAGGGCAACAACTTTGTGGGGTCATGACCATCAAATAGTCATCAACAATTCTAATAAGGAATTCAGGAGAACCTTCTTTACCCAGACAGGAGCTGTCACAAGGGGTAGTTGAGACAAATAGCACAGATGCATTTAAGGGGAAGCTCGATAGGCACATGAAGGAAAAAAGAGTCGTAGGGTATTCTGATAGGTTTAGATGCAGAAGGGTTCGAGGAGGGTCATATGGAGCATAGACACCAGCATGGACCAGTTGGGCTGAATGGTCTGGTTCTGTGGTGTAGGTTCTATGCAATTCTATCTACTTGGCAGTTTCGATTATAGATGAGGATGCAGAGGAACCAATAAACAAAAATGTGAAAATAAGGTCAAAATGTGTGGTGTAGATATTCATCTTTATTGTCTACACTTATGACTTTAAAATGATGCCTGATTGCCATCAGTGCATGTCCCAGACCAATTATCCCCTCATTCGCTAACCGTGCTTTACCTGATAACTATGTTTGGTCTCAACTGAGCATGTGCGCATTGTCACTGGAGTCCCGCTAGTGATATATTAAAAATCCTACAGCTGTGTGCACTTCCCATGAACATTCCCCATTATAAACACTCGTGCCCACCTTGATAATGGTAAGTGCCTATGTAAATTTGCCATGCTGTAATTGTGCCCTCCTTCCTTGGAAGCGCACTAGTGCCACCGATGGCATGAGGGTGTCATTACAGCACGACAAGTTCACACCAGCAGCTTCCAGTGGCCATAGACATTTATAATAATGCGGAAATAAGAATCGAATGTATGACTCTGATGTGGGGACTAAATTACATTTGGGCACCCTGTTCTAATTCTTCCCCCAGCCCCTTGCCCCTAACCTCTAACTCCCACTCCATCCAAAGATGACACTAGGTCTTTGTTCCCCATTTTCAACACTCTGGAAGGCTTGGATTAGAAGGAACAGTTTAGGCAAAAATTGACAACCTGTCACTTGTACATCACTCCACATGAGATAGCTGATACAGGAGCTTTATTACACTTAAAGTCCACACAATACACAGCAGTGCAATACAAATATTATACACTGCCATTAATGGAGTGAAAATAATATATCATTGCCACATAATACTGCACTTCCACAGTCTGAGGTATTAATTTTCAAGCCACAGCTTGCAATTTAAAAGTATTTTAGCTTCCAAACCTTTTCCAGTAGTTGCAGCCATTGGGTTTAATCATTTATGAAAATATAATGAGGCACATTAGTTACTCTACAAGACGTAACTGTGGAGCTAATCACTTCCATTTAGTGGAAGTTCAATCTTCTCTGCAGTCCTACAGTTTTCATTTTGGTGATGTACTTGCAGGCTTATTCGTATCTGTGAAATAATCGAGCCTGTCTGAAGAGAGAGAGAGAGAGTGGACGAATTTATCACACTCATCATTTTATTAAAGTGACTTTCATGATCTACTATTGCTGCCAACTGGGAGTTTAATAACGAAAAGCGGCCTGACGTTCAAATGGGTGAGTCAGCAGCGGGGTTTGCTCTGACACTCGTCCGAAGGCCCTCTCCTGCCCTTCGCTTTCCACTTCCTTTCGTTTCTGGTTTCTGCCTGTTTCACCCTCTGTTTCTCCTTCAACCTGGGAAAGGCTGATAATGGGCTGTGTTGCTTCGTGAGTCTTTTCTAAAGCAAGTGCACCCCAAACTTTTCCTCCACAGTGATCCTGTTTTGAGGCTTTGAAATCGCTGTTACCCGTCAAGGGGAGCTGAGAGAGCGGTTTGGTGGGGGCGGGGGGGGTGGGGGGAATGCAGGGGCAGAGTTTTCTAATCTTCATCGATTTTTTAAAAACTTACCTTCTCAGTGTTTTTCTTTTGGGGAGTGGGCATCAGCCGTTCAGGCCACACCTAAAAAGCCAAGGATTTAAAGGGGCCTCGCAGCTGTTAACATTCAGTCGGAGGTTCCACTGCAGCCACTGCTGCTGCATGGTCTGTGGCCCCAGAATCTCGTCTCACAACCCCCAACCCCCCAGTTTGGGAAGCCCGGTTCTAAAGGGCTTTCAGGATGTTTGTCCCCATTCTGATATTCACCTTTAATTATTCTCCTTTCCTTTAAACATTATACAGATCCGATCCTCCACTCCCAGCGTGCTACGCATATAAGCTAACCATGGAAAATTAGATGCCTAGAATACAATTTCCATTTGCGTTTACATAACACCTGCAGCTACCCATCTGATTCTAACTTATGCCCCTAAAAAGGGTTTCTAGGCTCTTGTTATTTTAAGCTATTGATTATTAATTATTGCTTATTGATATGCAAGTAATTTTACTGGCTGACATATTGATGCCCATCTCCCACTAGTTTTGGAGAGTATTCAGTAAAACAATTAATGTAACAGGAACTGCAGACAAAAATCAATTTTTCCTTACCACAGAAATGTGACTAAACATTTATATCCCAGAACAAACAGAATGCACTCAGACCTTTTTGTTTTCAAATGGAACAAGCCAGATCATGTTTTGTAATGGTGCCTCTTTACATTACATTATACTTAATATTCCGCTGGTCACGACTCACTGGGGATAATGCGCTGTAGTATCAAACCCTGCTGCTCCCCGAACTGGGACAAATGTGAAAAGTTTGATCAAATCACCAGGTTGCCCCAATTCTACCTAGCTGTTTAATGTAGGTTAACAGAATACGATCACCAGGTTTCTAAACTTAATAAGTAAATAACTGTTTATTGGACAAATTGTCTTTAACTAGTGGTAAAAGAATGAAATATGGACTGCTAACTTCTAACACACTATAGCTTAAACTCTACCCCCTTCTTAAATCCCTATACACACACACACACACACACACACACAGACACACACACAACACATAAGGCAAAGAAATCATGGATTTCAAGGGTGGGATAAAACAGTTCAGTAGCACCAATTCCGGAGTACAGGATTCAATGGGTTGATTTTGATCGATGTCTCCCAAATTCCTTTCAGTTCTTGCTGTTGACACAAGGTGGTCTTCCAGCACTTTCCATATTTAGTCCACTGATTGACCACTTGCCTTTTAATGTCTCTAACAGTGATTTCCCCTTTGCCTCTTGATAGGGGTTTTCAGAGAGAGAGCAGGTTGTAGAGATATGAGGAGAAAAAAGCCAGCTAGCTATTATTGTGGAATTACTGGAATCTTCCACACACAGGAGAAGGAGGTTCCTTTCAGGCTAGGAGCTATTCTGCTCTCACACAAAACCCTGGTAACCTGGTCAGGACCCAATTAAAATGCTGTTGTCAGGCAGCTCCTTTGGTCCAGGACTCCTTTCTGGCACTATCCTGTCTTTCATGGCACACTCTGTCCCAGGACTGCAACATTGCATATATCCCTCACACTGTTCCAGTGGACATACCCTTCAAACTGCAGCCATTGTAATTGTAATCCACAGTCCAACAGAAATAGAGAAAAATAAAAGGATATGTTCTTTATAACAGTGCAACATAAGTAAAAAGATATGTTCTTTACACTGTTGATTTGCACTACTGCAGCAAGCAGGAATTGATTTGGATTTTGATTTCTGGTCATGAGAATTGCAGAGATGCAGGCTGTTAATTGTTAATTGAGTGATTAATTGTATTCAAGGTGGTTGGCATCAACTGGGGATTCACTTGTGCTCCTTGCTTTTTGCCACAGTATCTCTTTAAGGGACTGCTCCCCTAAATTGTTTAATTTGATTTGTTAATTTGTCCCCTTTTTGTTCATTGGTTATACTCAAAAGAGCATATATAGGAGCAGACTGAAGCTGTGGTTGTGGGGTTTGGTGTTGTGTGTCTCTAATGTGTGTCTCTGTAAATAAAAGTGTTTTTAAAAAATTGAAAAGTGTGTAAAGAATAGGCTCTAGTTCTATCTTTCACTGCCTGGAATTGAACGCAGGTGACATCATAAACATAACTGCAGTTTGTCAACTGAATCCTGGAATTAAGTTTATGATCCTTAAAGTGTTCAGGATTATCTTCCTCCACCCCCAATGCTGCCACCTCCCCAATCAAACAACTTAAACATCTTACACATTGTGGTTCAGTAACACTGGTAAGAAAGAACAGATTGTCTTTAAATGTGCCTGTTTTGGTAATTAGCTCCTTATTATGACAGGATAACCACATAATACAACAGCACATTATTAACAGAAGCTACATAAAATTGCATTTATTCTTGGTGTGGTATTTATTCTACGCTATTACATCAATGGATGCTGGCCGTGGTAGTAAGTGATCTTTATGAGTCCAGAGCTGATTTCAGGCCAGTTACCATCGCAGGTTCACTGGATATCAGTCTTTGTTTCTTATGACTCTCATTCCAAGTATTATTCTTTCCTACTTCTTCATCTTCTCACCCTCCACCCGAGAAGTCACCCTTCTCCTAAAGCCAAAATCCAGCATGCTTATTCCATTGGTGATTATTTTCTTTCTTACACACCTCTGGAACTCTGCTGTTGAATATTTTGGTAAAGCACCTGTCATTGCACAGCACCAGAGATATGGAGAGGGCCAAGCCCTGTGCACAGCTAAACAAATTACCATCAAAGTTATGTTCACGTACTCTCTTAAATCAGTGTGTTGTAGTTGCAGCTTCATTCTCAAGCTTTGGTGCCTTGCAATGAAACTTCAGTCAGTGATAATTTACAACAGAGTAGGTGGGGAATGTACCAAAGCAGGTGTCTAGAAATTCCACTAAAAGATGCACAGAAACACCATGAACTGGCAGAAGTCACTAATAACAAAATGGAAGAGGAAAAAATACTCCAAACACTTTCTGACAGCGTTGGCTGTGAATCTGGAAAGAATAATCCTAATATGTTGGGCAGAAATTTTTCAGTTGGCGTGCAGGGGAGGGCCTGACATGCCGACACGTTAAATGACGCGCAATGACATCGGGCGTGCGTCCTGACATCATCGCATTGAGTTGCGATGTTTCATTTGGCGGGCACGTGCTGGAGTGGGCTGCACACCAGCTGATAGATAATCGGCCTGTTAAGGCCATTAAGGGTCTAACTAAGGTTATTGCAAATGCTGCCCGTTCAACCCAAAAGCCCACGTGGCCTTTGCATTTTTAGGAAACCTCATCCAAGAGCGGGATGAGGTTTCCTAAAGCTTTGGTTAAGTAAATAAAAAAATGTTCATAAATATGAAAACATGTCCCAACTCATGTGACGCAGTCACTTGCGGGGACATGTTCAAATAAATTTTTGACCCTTTTATTTAACAATTTTAATATCGATTCAATCTCCCTGAGGCAGCTCCGTACCTCAGGGAGATTGAAGCACGCTGGCCCGGACTCTCTCGCCTCCTCCCGCCCGCCCAGCTGGCGCTGAGCGATACCGGTCGCATCTTACGCTGAGCCCGCCTGCGTAAAATGGCGGCGCAGAGCCGATTGCGGGCGGCGATCGGCTCCGGGACCACCCCCGCCTGCTCCCCCCGAGCCCACCTACCGCCTGAAAAATTCAGGCCATTAAAGACAAGAATGTTATAAATGTACAAGGAAATGAGGAAACTTGACTGTAGAATATCGTGTATTTTGCATTAAAGCATAGCATTTCTATTCTCATAAAGCAACATCTCCTCCAACATAACATGAGCAACATCATGGAGAACCCGAATCACTATTATAATTACGTTGATGGGCATTCTAGTCAGTTTTTCTTACAGTATATGTAAGGCTCATTCACCTAGGACAGAGCGAAATCTACTCCACCACAACCACCCAGTTCTCATGATCATAAACCACCAAAGACAAACTCACCATAAACCCGAGAGACTATTAGAAAACAGAAGTAAAACTATGTGGCAGGTAAAACTATCGCAAAGTGACAATGGAAAGTTATTCTTAGTTTTGAACATGCTGAGGTTAAAAGAAAAATAACTCTCGTCATATCACTATCGAGACACAATGACACTGCCAACACAGTGAGTGTGGGTTTCAGTGAACTGCAACTTGGAGATTTTGAATATCAAATCTTCAAATGCAAAGCAGCACCCACTAAATACTCATTAGAATGACTATTTAGCAACATTTATATCAGCTGTTTTTAAAAATGTTTATCCTTTGTTTAATGTCATTATACATCTCTTAGTTAATGATATTTTCTAACACTTGACATCACAGTATTAATAGCTTGAAATATTTTTTAGAAAGATAATTTTTTAAACTCTTGGAAAGATGCTATGCTATCCAGTGTACAGTAGAAGGCATTATATATCAGGGTGTATCCAGGCACTTGAATACACTCACACACGCACACTCACATACACATTTACACACGCACACACTCACATACACATTTACACACGCACACTTACATACACATTTACACGCACTCACATACACATTTACACACACACTCACATACACATTTACACACACACACATATACATTTACACACACACACACTCATACACATTTACACATGCACACTCATACACATTTACACACTCACACTCACATACACATTTACACACGCACACACACATACACATTTACACACGCACACTCACATACACATTTACACACGCACACTCACATACACATTTACACACACACACTCACATACACATTTACAAACGCATACTCACATACACATTTACACACACACACTCACATACACATTTACACACACACTCACATACACATTTACACACACACACACTCACGTACACATTTACACACACACACACACACTCACATACACATTTACACACACACACACTCACACATTTACACACACACACACAAACATTTACACACGCACATTCACATGCACATTTACACACGCACACTTACCCTCAAACCTTCCATAGAGATTATTCAGTCATTGTTGTGATGATGGTTTGATTCAGATTTCCAGACCTAATCTAGTGATTTAATCAAGTGCATGTGTGTCAGAGAATTTGAATAGACTACAAATTCAAGTGTGACAATTACGCTAGATGCAAAGCTTTCATATATTAAAATAACAACAAAGGATAAAATTACATTTTATCAGGCTGACAACAGGCACAGAAAAAATTTGTGTGACAACAGAAACTTTGCACTTTGAACCTCTGCTTGGTTTAACACCCTAAAACTTCTTTTTCATACTTAATTTTATATAAGCACAGGCTAGGCCTAGGACCCAAAATTCATCAAATCCCCAAATCCAGCACATGTCTGGTCCCGAGCTTCCCAGATATGAGGTCCGGTACCTGTGTGCGTGCACACCTCCGGGTGAATGCAGGAGTAATCCAATGTAACGTTTTGGATAAAGGGGCCAAATGTATGGTTGCTAAATTAGCTGATGACACAAAGATAGGTAGGATAGTTAGTTGTCAAGAGGACATAAAGGGTCTACATAGGGATATAGACAGGTTAAGTGCAGTGGCAGATTTACCGTTAGTGTGGCCCTGTGCTTGGCTTCACTTTTAAGACTGCCTTCCTTCCCTTAGGGACTGCAAATCCTCCCCCCCAACCCCGCCCCCCAGCTCCCTTCGGCAGATGGGCCAGTGATTTCGAGAGTGGCCGGGCTGTTCCCTTGGTCAGCGGTGACCCGAATACGCAGTGGCTGTCCCTGTTTCTGTGACGGTGTCAACTCCCTAGTTCAGCCGGGATAATCATTCGCTTGGGCAGGTTTCTCAGGCCGATCGCGTTGTCCATTTTCCTTCTTCTTCCAGGGAGTCCAGGGTCTCCTGAGATTTTACTTGTTTTCAGCTGGTGGTTACCACTCCAACATGAGGGATGCTCCAGGGGCTTCTAAAGCCCCCCTTGCAGAAGATGGCTCATCAGATGGCTTTCTTCTTGTAAGGAATTCTGTATAAATACAGCGGGATTGTCTTCCTCTCCCTTGCCATTGCTTAGTCTGTCAGTCTGCAGAGCAGTGGCCGTACTGGCACATCTATCATTCTCCTACCGTTCATGCATGGCCTTGACTGCCCGACTATACCATTTGGGCAGCTCCACCTCCTTCACCAAGCTCACAAACTCTAGGCCCGTGTCTTTGTTTTTGTTCTCTTCTTGTTGGAATTTCTTCCGGAGAACTGAATAAGTGGCCTGCAGCTGGGGGAGCTGAGTCTTCCTTGTTCATGAGTCTATGAATTTTCTCCTCCAGTGCCCGGACCCCTCTGCTAACAGCTCTCAAATTCTGGCCTCTTCAACTCGGAAGCGATTCGGAGCCTCAGCTTCCTTTTCTCCACTGCCTTGCCTTTGCTCAACTGCTATTTGATTTCTTCCAGCTGTTGGCTCAGGGGGTTTGTCTTGTCTTATTCGCCCTTGAACTTCTGCTCAAACTGGTCGTGGTCATTCTCAGTCTTCATCAGGCCACCTTCAACCACCTCCAACTGCTTCAATCGAGACTTCAATCGCTCTATTTCCAGCGTGAGCTCTTTAATTTTGTTATTGTCCAGCCAACCGTCTCCTGAAAGTTTCTCCAGTTCTTCCTTGGCTTTATTTTGCAGTGCATCACTTGCCACCTCTTCTACATGGTCAAACCTCTTCTTCAGCAAGCCAACTCTAAAGTTCAGGTCTTTTGACTTTAGCTCTTCATCTTTGAGTTTCACTTCAGTTCATCCCCTTCATCGTGAAGGGTAGATACTTTCTCCTCCATCTCCGATTTCAATTTCAGAAGCTTCTTGCTCTCTTTTATCAGATTCTCTGTTACCTGTGTTGTTTAGCTTTGTTCCTGCTTCAGCTTGTTATTAAGGTCAGTAACTTTTTGCTCTTTCTGATTTAACTTGTCCGCCACATCTCTCCTCTCATCCACCAACATCACGATAAAAGACTTCAACTGGATTGAGTCATCTTTCAAGATGAATTCAACTTTCCCCAGTCTCGCTTCTGACAATTCAAGTTCTTTCTCTTGGCCTTTCACTAATTCCAACTCATTGATCAAGTCTTTGAGCGGATTCTTCTCTTTATCCAAACTAACATGCGGGTGGGAACATTCCAATTTGCTTTGGTTAAAAGCACCTTCCGGTTTCTCTAGATCAACCATTCCTTTCTGTAGTTTCTCCACTTCCAGTTTCAAGTTCCCACTCTGGAACTCTTCCTCCTTCAACCTTTTCTTCAGTTCTCCGCCCTGACCGTTACTCTCCATCTCCGGTACCCACTCCCGCAGGTTTTCCACCTCCCCCATTGAGGCTGGAGTTGCCATGCTCACCGTGGATAATTTTAAGCGGCAATTCCTGAAATTCCTTCTCGGCTTTCCGTAGACTTTTGTTGGCTTCCTCAAGCCCATCAAGTTGGCTGTTCGGATTGGACAGCCTTTGCTGTATCTGGCGGCACTGATAGCATTGGGTGGCCAGTTGGGCCCTCATGCTCTTGCAAAGACTCGGCAGACTCGTGCCCAAGTTCTGCCTCGACTCCCTGTAATGGTTTGTTTTAGTGAGGCGGGGGGGGTGCAACTGTCAGGAGATTCTTTTTTTGTGTGTACAGCCAAACAGACAGTTTAACGACTCCGCTGAAAGACGGCAGTTCCAACAGTTCAGCACTCGCTCCTCATTTTGGGATCCCACTCACCCCCCCCCCCCCGGTCATTTGTGGACCCCGTGCCACAGCACAGTGTGTTTCATTGTAAATCCGCCCCAGGCTAGGTAAGTGGCCGAAAATTTGGCAGAAGGAGTATAACGTGGGAAAATGTGAGGTGGTCCACTTTGGCAGGAAGATTAGAAAAGCAGGATATTATTTGAATGGAGAGAGATTGCAGAACTCGGTGGTACAGAGGGATCTGGTTGTCC